>NC_042974.1:44251656-44551656 GCF_901001165.1 Salmo trutta | reverse complement strand
GCAAAATTATGGACTTGCATTTTAGCTTTGTGCTGAAGAGAAAGAAAAGTGTTCTGGAGGGGTTTGTCACCAACCAACCACCAAACAAACAGGCTGTTTATAGCACACAGGCCTCAGATAAACCATGTGTCAGCCAAACGAGGTAAACCGAGCCTAATTGGAAGCCCATTAGCAAATAGAAAAATGGGTGCATTCTGTTTTAACCACGTTGGAATCGAAGAGAGGTGCGCCTTCCCCATAGTCTAGTAAACCTGAATCAAACAGGCAGGGCTCAATAATTATAATGTTCTGTATCCTTCGGAGGGGCGAAAAAAATCAATAGACTAAGGACAAAGAACCTATAGCCCATCACTTAATTCTCATATCACTGTGATTTAGGGGAAGAGGAGGAAGTTAAAGAACTGTAAATCTTTATCTATGACTTTGAGGGTGCTTTATGGCAGCTCTAACAGCGTCTAGGAGACAGAATGTCCATACCTTCTGCAGGACACACGATTTATAGCTTTATTAGCCTTTGTCTTAAAGAGCAGAGAGACATACCAGGGAGGAAGAAGATAACAGGAAGAGGGGAAGAGAGAGAGGAGGGGGAGAGAGAGAAAAACAGGGAGAAGGAGAGAGAAAAACAGGGAGAAGGAGAGAGAAAGACAGAGAGATGGAGGAGGGAGTGAGAGAGAAGGAGAGAGAGCGCGAGAGAGCAAGAGAAAGAGAGAGAGCGAAAGACAGAAAGAGAGAGAGGAGGGATAGAAAGAATGAGATGTCGTCATCACCAGAGACATATCTCTATGACAGGTTTATAGTCCAGAAGTCAGGCTTCTAATGTTTTTGTTTTTTTTGGGAAGGGGGGGTTGCCACACACACCCCCACCCACTAAAATCTGGCCTCTTGTGAAAGTTTTGGATTTTACTTTGCGGCCATCACATTTACCTCAGCATTCACAATCTCCTCTCCCCCTATCCCCCTTTCATAGTCAGAGTCCTCTTCTCCCCCCCAATCCCCCCCTCCCAGACAGAGTCATGAGTTCTTCTGAACAGGGAAAATGTTTCCTCATATTTTTGGCCCATGCTCTGACAAGCATCTTATTGTTTCTGTTGATAAGGCTACAGTGTTCTACAGTGTTCCTGGCTATTAGAAGGAGGC
This sequence comes from Salmo trutta, assembly GCF_901001165.1. Classification (NCBI taxonomy): domain Eukaryota; kingdom Metazoa; phylum Chordata; class Actinopteri; order Salmoniformes; family Salmonidae; genus Salmo; species Salmo trutta. The sequence continues at coordinate 44,550,519 of NC_042974.1, read as the reverse complement.
GTAAGTCACAGAGACGCAGGGCCAGGCTGAATCAATAGATAATGGGAGAGATTTATTTTGAATTCTAAAGGCAGTGTTATTATCTAGGCCGGTTAAAAAGAGCGTGTTTGTCCACAGGGAACACTCGTGGCTGCATGGACAAAAGGTCAAATAGGGGGTGCTTATATTTGTCCTGTTTCACACAAGTGTGTAACCTGTACAAGAGTGTGGTATGAGATGAAAATGTGTTTTTTTGCATATCCCACTCCCCCTGAGACACCCTCGGAGAGTGGGGTCATGCACAGGGATCAGCCATTTGTGACGGCGACCCTGGAGACTTAAGTGCCTTATTAAAGGGCAGATTGGCAGCTTTTTCACCTAGTCAACCAAGGGATTCAAACTACCTTTTGGTTATTGGCCCACCACTCTAACTGCTAGGCTACCTGCTGCCCCGGACAGGGTGAGGACCGGGAATAATCACTTACACTTAAGTTCAACCCTCGCTTATAAGGACTACACAACACTGTCATAACAATTTCACAACAGATGTTGTGAAATAATATCAACAGCTTATGACAGCTGCTTGACTCTACACTGTGTGTGTCAAGATGTAAAATTACTAGGCACAGACACGAGTCGCAAAGTCACAAACTAGAACGAGGACTTTGCAGTAGTTGATACTTAGGGAAAAAACATAGAAAGTATGCTTCTTGTTTTTCGTGACTGCACAATACCACAAAATGATTTGTGACAACATAGCTAGACGGCTTCTTGTTGTTCTCAGTTGACTGAATAAACAATGTTGAGACCAAAAGAACACTGTATGTATCCTGTAACGTTAGTTTGATGAGTTATGGCCAGCAGCTGTTGGGCCAGAGTGTGTGGATGCTGGCCAGAATCTGACTGCGCTCTGGAGTGGACAGGACAGGAAGAACAGAAAACAATAGCATCTTAAGGACGTCAACACTAAAGGTGACAGAGAGGTCTGCGGGTTACTGCCGTGTCTCTCAACCAGGGTTGCCGCCACACACCATACGGAACAGTCAGGCTATGGATCATACTTCACACAACCTGTACTGACTTATACCGTTTTTTTCCAGAGAGCCACAGTATCAATACATTTTAAAGCTACTTTTCCTTTTAGGCCACTGCATTACACAGTATACAAAACGCTTCACTGATACAGTATCACCTAACATAACTGAGAGACTCAATTGTCGTGAAGGAGAGGAGGCTAGTAGGACCAGGAGTTTCTTCATCCCACATAACCTGACCAGAAAAAACTGGGCCCTAGATATTAAGGAAGATGGACTATTTTTGGGCTATTGAGCCACTGCCCTCTGGTTGCAAATCATTTATCCGATTATTCGGAAGCACCCAAAGCTACTTCCAGTTAACACAAGCATATGAAGAGGCTTAAGCCTAGCTCAGCCCTGGCCATTAGTGAAGAGAAAGAGACAGAGAGAGGAAGGGACGTCTGTGCCCGGTAGCTCCCCCTGCAGTCTTAGAATACATTAATGTTTCTACTCTGAAATAATTACTCACTAGACTAGGTCCTTGTGACACTTGCGATAAATTAAATTCCCCCTTAAGTTTTAAAGGCAAATGCATATTGTAACCATCACTTAGCGTCTGCCCTCTCCGTGTGTACAGATAATTTGTTGTAACAATGCGTTAGCCACAACTTGGTAACTGGACCCTACAGCAGCTGAGCTGACTACAGCCCAGTGAGCAATGTTCCAATAAAAAAAAAAAAGAGAGAAAAACAACGCTGGAGATAGATTAGAGTATTAACGGCAGCACATGTGTCCTCACAATTAATACATTCCACTCCATGAAGCAGTAATTTAATTATGAATTATGGATACGTCTGCCATGAATCATCTGTGCACTTTATTAGCTAAATTGGAGGAGGCTAGGATCCAGTCATATCATGGTGATTTAAATGAATACTTTTTTTGTTGTAATTCTGGATAGTGTATGGCGAGGAAGAGTTAGTGACCTAACACAAAGTGATTGTGAGCCCCTAGTTGCTAATGGCGATAAAATAAAAAGTCATCAGTATTTTTTTTAAATTGACAAATTAGGCCGAGGGAGCTTTAGAATTTTTTGCTCTCTAAATGTTTTTTGGCAATGACTTTCTGAGCCGTAAAAACTGTTTTTCAAACAGCTGCGCATCCAAAAGAGGTCATTATATTGTCGGTAAACATACATAAAATTTAACCAAACACATCAAACACCCGGCCCCAGATAAACACGGATATGGAGATATCATTCTGTCTTCACAAAGCCACATCTGGGAGCCTTTATTTTCTATATCAGGACATATTGTACGAAGCATATCTGCCTACCATAGCTATTAGCTTTAACTACTTGTCCACAATAACAAAGCAAATATTGTGTGCGTCCACACTCTCTGTGTGAAAATACTCAGCATGTTAATATAAATGAAGTGGTACGGTAGTGTTTCTATTCACAAATGTAACCAAAACAAACTGCTGATATTTGAATGTGGTTACAACTCACTCACATTTCCTCACAAAGCTCATTTGAAACAAAGACAAAACATGCATGTTTAGGCTGAAACAGCAGTCCATGCACATGTGAGGTCGGTCTGTGGGTGTTGTGCCAGACATCTCTGAGGGAGTTTTAATATAGGACTCCCTGTTCTAGATGGGAATTTAGAACAGTACTCCACCATGATCGAGTGTAACCCCTGAACCCATAGGGTAGAAGTGTGTGTGCTGGTGTGTGTATGGGTATGTGTGTGTGCGTGCGTGTCTATGTGTGTGTCTATGTGTGTGCGTGTCTATGTGTGTGCATGCATTTCTCTAGAATCTACAGTGATAGATCAATAAACCACACACACGCACACACCTCTCGTTTTCTCCTCCTTCCCTCGTATCTCTCTCTGAGAAAAGTGACAATTACAGCCTTATGAGGATCCATGGAGCCTGGCCTTCTCTCATTATCTATATTAAGAGTTCTGGGCTGGGGCTTGTTTAAGGTAGAAACTTAATATGTCCCTTGTGTCTCCTCTCTCTTCAACACACCCTAATGGTCCTGTGCAGCCTGAGCTCAGTGCTAAAGCAGAGACGTAGAGACTAAATGGGGTTATTTGAGTAAGCAATCAAGGCCCTGAAAGGGCAGGAGACAGATTAAGACACATTAGGTGACACCTGGTTAGAGATTGAAGGTACTGTATATCTGAGGTCTTAGCTGCTTCCGTTCCAACACGGTCTCATTATTCAAAATGCAATTGTTGTTATTTGTCACCCAAGCTGACATATTTGTCATATTAGTTATATTTCACACATAGTAACATATTAATTATATAAAGTATCACTATAATGATGTACTAGGGGAAGGATTATCTTATAGGAGGGAATGTACACTGAACAAAAACATAAATGCAACATGCAACAATTTCAAAGATTTTACCGAGTTACAGTTCATATAAGGAAATCAGTCAATTGAAATAAATTCATTAGGCCCTAATCTATGGATTTCACATGACTGGGTATACAGATATGCATCTGTTGGTCATAGGTACCTTTGAAAAAAGGTAAGGGCGTGGATCAGAAAACCAGTCAGTATCTGGTGTGACTGTAGTGCGACATCTTCCGACCCATAGAGTTGATCAGGCTGTTTATTGTCGTCCCACTCCTCTTCATTGGCTTTGCAAAGTTGCTGGATATTGGCGGGTACCGGAACACGCTGTCGTACATGTTGATCCAGAGCATCCCAAACAACCTCAATGGGTGACATGTCTGGTGAGTATGCAAACCATGGAAGAACTGGTAAATGTTCAGTTTCCAGTAATTGTGTACAGATCCTTGCAACATGGAGCTGTGCATTATCATACTGAAATATGAGGTGATGGAGGCGGATGAATGGCACTACAATGGGCCTCAGGATCTCGTCACGGTATCACTCTGTTTACAACGTTGACATCAGCAAACAGCTCACCCACACGACGCCATATACACTGTCTGCTATCTGCCCAGTACAGATGAAACAGGGATTTATCCATTAAGAGCACACTTCTCCAGCGTGTCAGTGGTCATCGAAAGTGAGCATTTGCCCACAGAAGTCGGTTACGATGCCGAACTGCAGTCAGGTCAAGACCCTGGTGAGGATGACGAGCACGTAGTTGAGCTTCCCTGAGATGGTTTCTGACATCAATTCTTCAGTTGCGCAAACCCAATGTTTCATCGGCTGTCCGGGTGGTTGGTCTCAGATGATCCCGCAGGGGAAGAAGCCAGATGTGGAGGTCCTGGGCTGGCGTGGTTACATGTGGTCTGTGGTTGTGAGGCCGGTTGGACGTACTGACAAATTCTCTGAAATGATATTGGAGGTGGCTTATGATACAGAAATTAACATTCAATTGTCTGGCAACAGCTCTGGCGCACATTCCTGCAGAAAGCATGCCAATTGCATTCTCCCTCAAAACTTGAGACATCTGTGGCATTGTGTTGTGTGACAAAACTACACATCTTAGAGTGGCCTTTTATTGTCCCCAGCACAAGGTGCACCTGTGTAATGATCATGCTGTTTAATCAGCTTCTTGATATGCCACACCTGCCAGGTGGATGGATTATCTTGGCAAAGGAGACATGCTCACTAACAGGGATGAAAACAAATTTGTGAACAACATTTCCGAAAATTATTTTTTTGTGCATGTGGACATTTGATGGTATCTTTTATTTCACTTTACATGTTGTGTTTATATTTTTGTTCCATACGTTGAAAGAAATGTGGTTAGACCGACGGATAAGACGTACAACGCTCTTCTCTTTCAACTTCTCTTTCAATATATTTACAATGATAATCTAAGTGTGCCATCTGACATTGTTAGTTCAGGTGGGAAATGTTGCTCGGAAGACAGACAGGCTGACGGAACACAGTGACAAATAGAGAAATCTAGAGCACAAGGCAGGTGTGTGTATGTGTTTGTGTTTGTGTGTTTGTTTGTGTGTGTGTGTGTGTTTGTGTGCGTGTGTGCCCACGCCAGATCTCCCTCTGTGTTTGTGTCTGGTATCTCTATCTAAGTGACACCGTTTCACATTGAGAGGACAAGCCCTGTCCAACACAGCTAACTAGGCTAGCTGTCTTCATATAATGTAGCAGGACAGCACTGAGAGAATAATCAAGCTGTAGATATTCAGATACCACAATTCATTAACATGCAACACAGATGATGTGTAACTAGATGAAATGTCAGTGTTTGGACATGTATGTAAACAAAGAGTTCTAAGTTAGCATAAGTAGATTCTCATAGGATCCATGTTCCCCAGTGAACTGACCAAAACAATGCCTCACAATGACAGGTGCTGGTTTAAAACATTCATTGTTTTTATACTTGAGTTTCTCACTTTCACCTGACAAGAGTTAGAGAGAGGAAGGAGGGGAGAGACAAATAGAGACAAATGAACAGAGTAAGAAAGATCGAGGGAGAGAGAGAAAGAGAAAGCGAGATGGATATCAAGCGTGAGAGAATGGGAAGAGAGACAGACAAGGGGTGTCGAGAGAGAGAGTGAAAGTAAGAGACAGATAGGGAAAAAGAGAGAGAGACACACACACACACACAGAAAGACAGAGAAACACAGAAAGACAGAGAGCTCTGCTGCTGAGGACCAGGAGTGTATTTAGGCAGGAGACGTCTGTCAGACAGCTGCTGTCAGTCTGGTCTTTTTGATGCCATCATCTTGGCACAGGCCTGTCTTTCTCACAGTATGGAAGCAAAGACCTGCACACAGCTCAGACAGACAGGCAGGCAGGAAGGAAGGAGAGGAGGAGAGAGAACGGCATTAACACCTGGCAAAATAAAATAAAAATTCTCTCAATTCAGACATGAAATTGGGTCCCTGGGTCCCTGGGTCCCTGGGTCCCTGAAATCTGGGTCCCTGTGCATTCTAAACAATTCCATCGCACTCAGCCTATTCTTTTTTATAATTACATGATTCTCTCCTGTAACAAATACAGTATGTTTTACCTTGATACATACATTTCAACTATTGCAAACATTAACATTGGCTGTAGCCTTCTGTACATAATGCATAGTGTTAGCATATCTCTTTATTTTATTCTATTTTACTATGTCTGCCTTTCATCCTGACCAGAACAGGATTATGGGTTCCCAGTTCCCACACCACACTGCTCTCGGTTAGTCATCAGCAGGATGACTCGGCAGGATGACTGATATAACAGGGTAACGACCGGAAAGTAACAGGAAACAACAGGGAAACGGCAACGGCCAGGTAAGAACGTGGTAATAACCCGTTAATAGTTAGTATGTCACTGATAAATACTGATATGGTATGATGAATTTTCCAAGTTGTTATGTAGAAACAATTATTCATTACTGAATAACTATCAATAAGCAGAAGTTATCTAGTAAGTATTTGAGGCCATTTCACCTCTTCTCAGCAACAGCTGGTGGATGGATAATATTGGAAAAGGAGAAATGCTCACTAACAGGGATGTAAACAAATTGTGCAAACAATTTTTGAGAAATAAGATTTTTGTGCATACGGAAAAAAAATTGGGATCTTTTATTTCAGCTCAAAAAACGTGACCAAGACTGTACATGTTGTGTTTATATCTTTTTTCAGTATAGCTAGATGTATAAGGCTAATGTTAACTAGCTAATGTTTCCCATGAAAGGAAGTTAGGCTAGCGAATGAGAATTTTTGCCAGGTAGCCTAGGACAACAAAAAATTTGTGTTTACTGTATGACAGAGTGATAGATTGTTTCGTCAACATGAAAGAGAGGAGGTGTCAAGTTCTGACCAGTAAAGGGGTTATTTATTATTGTAGTTTGGTCAGGACGTGGCAGGGGGTGTTTGTTTTATGTGGTTCGGGGTTTGTTGGGATATGTGTTTATGTAGAGGGGTCTTTGTTTAGAGTGTTCCGGGGTTAATGTTCTGTTAGTATATTTCTATGTTCTAGTCTAGTCTTTCTATTTCTATGTTTAGTTGATGGGGTTGACCTTCAATTGGAAGCAGCTGCTCTTCATTGCTTCTAATTGAAGGTCTTATTTAAGAGGGGTGTTTTTGTCATGGGATTTGTGGGAAGTTGTTGTTGCACTGCTGTGTTAGCCTGCAATACTGTTCGTTCATACGTTTTCTTGTTTTGTTTCGTATGTGTTCAAATAAAGTTAAAATGAGCACTCAACCCACTGCGCCTTGGTCCAGTATATACGACGATCGTTACAGAACTTCCCACCACCAACGGACCAAGCAGCGGGCCCAGGAGGAGCAAGGATCCTGGGCCAGGGAGAGAAGGGAGTGGAGGACATCTTGGACATGGGAGGAGGTAATGGCAGGGGACAAGACCCTGCCATGGAAACAGGTGGAGACAGTGAGGGAGGAACGTCGAAAGTGGAGCGAAGAGTGGGCCCAACGAAGGAAGCACGAGAGGCACACGGGTAGTTTGGCTGGGCCAAGGGTGAGCCCTAAGCCAACTCCCCGTACTTATTATGGGGAGTGTATGGAGTGGAGAGCGCCGGAGTATGTGGAAGTGCGCACGATCTCGCCCATGCGCACGCGTAGTCCGGTGCGAGCGATCCCAGCCCCTCGCAAGTGCCGTGCTAGAGTGGGCATCCAGCCTGGAAGGAGGATGCCTGCGCAGCGCATCTGGCCACCGGTGCGCCTCCTAGGCCCAAGCTACCCTACGCCTGCTCTACGCACGGCAACCATCAGGCCTCTGCACAGCCCAGTTCACCCTGTGCCAGCATTCCGCTCGTGCAGGGCTGCTATTACCATCCAGCCAGGACGGGTTGTGCAGGAGGTACGCTCCAGACCTCCAGTGCCTACTCATGGCCCGGTGTATCCAGTTCCCGCTCCTCGCACTAGCCCTGAGGTGCGTGTCTCCAGTCTGGCGTGTCCAAAGCCAGCCCCACACACCAGGCCTCCAGTGCGTCAGCCCAGTCCAACTCGTCCTGTTCCTACTCCTCGCACTAGCCTTGGGGTGCGTGTATCCAGTCTGGTACCTCCACTACCAGCCCCACGCACCAGGCTTCCAGTGCATCAGCCCAGTCCAACTCGTCCTGTTCCTGCACCTCACACTAGCCTTGGGGTGCGTGTCTCCAGTCTGGTACCTCCACTACCAGCCCCACGCATCAGGCTTTCAGTTCACAGTCCCCGTCCAGAGCTTCCGACGACAGTACCCTGTCCAGAGCTTCCGGCAATAGTGCCTCGTCCAGAGCTTCCTGCAACAGTGCCCCGTCCAGAGCTTCCGGCAACAGTGCCCCGTCCAGAGCTTCCGGCAACAGTGCCCCGTCCATAGTGTCCGGCGACAGTGCCCCATCTAGAGATGGCCCACAGTCCGGAACCGAGAGGGACGGCCCACAGTCCGGAACCGAGTGAGACGGTCTACAGTCCGGAACCGAGTGAGACGGCCTACAGTCCGGAACCGGCGCAGCCAGAGTCGCCCTACAGTCCGGAACCGGCGCAGCCAGAGTCGCCCTACAGTCCGGAACCGGCGCAGCCAGAGTTGCCCTACAGTCCGGAACCGGCGCAGCCAGAGTCGCCCTACAGTCCGGAACCGGCGCAGCCAGAGTCGCCCTACAGTCCGGAACCGGCGCAGCCAGAGTCGCCCTACAGTCCGGAACCGGCGCAGCCAGAGTCGCCCTACAGTCCGGAGCTCCCAGAGTCGCCCTTCTGCCCGAGGTCTACAGCGAAGCGCTTCAGCCCGAGGTCTACAGTGACGCGCTTCAGCCTGAGGTATTCAGCGGGGGTGGACAGGTTAGGTGGGGGACTAAGGCCAGAGCCTGAGCCACCTCCACAGTAGGAGGTTTGGGGAGGGGGGGTGGTGTAGCATGGGAACCGATGGTGATGGTAGCCACCCTCCCTTCCCTCCCTTTAGTTTGGGGGGTTTATTTTTGTGTTTAATTTTTGTGTGAGGTGCATCCGGGGTCTGCACCTTTGGGGGGGTACTGTCACGTTCTGACCAGTAAAGGGGTTATTTGTTATTGTAGTTTGGTCAGGACGTGGCAGGGAGTGTTTGTTTTATGTGGTTCGGGGTTTGTTGGGATATGTGTTTAAGTAGAAGGGTGTTTGTTTAGAGTGTTCCGGGGTTTTGGTTAATGTTCTGTTAGTATATTTCTATGTTCTAGTCTAGTCTTTCTATTTCTATGTTTAGTTGATGGGGTTGACCTTCAATTGGAAGCAGCTGCTCTTCATTGCTTCTAATTGAAGTTCTTATTTAAGAGGGGTGTTTTTGTCATGGGATTTGTGGGAAGTTGTTGTTGCACTGCTGTGTTAGCCTGCAATACTGTTCGTTCATACGTTTTCTTGTTTTGTTTCGTATGTGTTCAAATAAAGTTAAAATGAGCACTCAACCCGCTGCGCCTTGGTCCAGTATATACGACGATCGTTAGAGGAGGATGGCATTGGCGTTTCGCTACAAGTAGGGTGAGTCAACGTTTTTCTACTTCCACAAACGTACACACACACGCACACACAGAAATCAGAACCATGGACAGCCACATCATATTTAGCGTACATTGATTGGACTAAATTGTTTTTGGTATCTTTTAGTTGTCACTGTAATAGACTAGGTGATTTGATGATGTTGAAGTTGAAATGGTGCTGGAATAGTGGAGGCAGCTCTTGTTATCTTTGCGCCTTCGGTAACTCTCTGTGGTTCAAAATCAATAGTTGTTTAGTGGTCCAAAAATGTCAGAAACATGAACTTGCTTGACCATGCTGTAGGTCATGTAACTGTTTGTTACCCTACATGCAATATGCTTTGTGGACTTCACCGGACAGAGGTTGCTATCCAGTTTTGTGGTTGAATTTATTCTGCCACAGCCTTTAAGCCTATATATCACGGTCGCAAGGCATATGAACTAAAAGATTATAAAGCAAATATCACAACACGTAGGTTGTAATATGGCTTTTTTTTTTTCTGGCACACCGCTATTGCTTTTTTTTTATAACTTTACTTTTATGTACTGTACATCCAACTTAACTACATGCAATTTCTCCCCTGACAGATTAACACAATCACAAGTAATTAAGGTACTATGTTCATTAATGGAATTTCATTTATTGTTAGGGTAGCCTGTCTGGGCCCATGTGTGAATGCGCTGGCTACTGCGCTCTGGCTTCGGTTCTGCGTTGTGTTGCGGTGCATGTACAGTAGATTGACTGGAAAAGGGACACACTGCTGATAATTCTGGTCTTTTATTACTGGATGAGATGAAATAACTGCAGTGAATGCATGCAGTGCAAATCAATGACATTAAATGACACCTCTCCTCAGCAAGCGTCAAAGCAGACTCTTACAATACATTTTTTAGACAACAGTAAAAGTATACAATTAACATAAGTGCTATTATTCAAACGTAATCAACAGTAATAGTTTCCTCTCACATAGTCTGAAAGAGTAGCGTTTGGAATCTTTAATGAAAGATATTGTAAAACTGCAATACAGAATAAAAAAAGATATCTATCACAAAATGTTCTGACTCTATCCAGAAGACCAGATCATTGCTCTGTTCTTCCCCTTTGTGCCATGGAGAGGAGAGATGTTCCAAATCATTTCTTTCCATTCCCTCTGCCCTAGCCTGTCTTTCAGGTTAACACACAACGCAGACAGCACAGGTTCCCATATGGGATCTGTATTCAGCCATTTGATAGCCAACATTCCCGCTGTCTCTCTTTCTCTCTCTATCTGGGCTGGATGGGTATTCGACAATAAGAACTGCTGTTAATACTCAGTGTTTGGCCTTGCACCTCCTGCTAAACTATTGAATTCATCACACATTAAACATTCAACATGCACCTGAAAGCTATCTGTGGTTTTCTGTTTATTGGCACAACTCCATACACAGTGTCACGACTTCCGCCGAAGTTGGTGCCTCTCCTTGTTCGGGCGGCGTTCGGCGGTCGTCGTCACCGGCTTTCTAGCTGCCACCGATCCACGTTTCTTTTTCCATTTGTTATGTCTTGATTGTTCACGCCTGGTTCCCATTACGTTATTATTATTTCCCTATTTAACCCTCTGGTTCTCATTATGTTTTGTGCGTGATTGTTTCCTGGTTTTTGTGTTAGTCTTCTGTGTTAGGGTTTGTTATCCCTGCTTGGATTTATTGGCTGGTTATTTTTCAGAGTAAAGTACGTTATTTTACTCAGTTCTGTGTCCTGCGCCTGACTTCGTCCTCACCTCTGCACAACTGACACTTGACAGAATCACGCACCGTTTATGGAGTCAGCAGGTGCACCCAGTCCTCCGGTACCAGTGGAGGAACACATCCAGCAGCACGCGACGATGCTCTGTCACGGCTGTCAAAAGGATCGGACCAAAATGCAGCGTGTTCGTAGTTCCACATATTTTATTTAACGTGAAACTGAAATGCGATACACTAATACTTGAAACACAAAAACAACAAACCGTGACGCAGAGAGAACACACTACTCAAAATATAATCACCCACAAACACAGGTGGGACCAACATCAACATAAATATGACCTCCAATTAGAGGTAATGAGGATCAGCTGCCTCCAATTGGAGATCAACCCAAACAACACCAACATAGAAATACAAAACTAGAAACTGAACATAGAAATACAAAAACAGACAAACACCCCCTGTCACGCCCTGACCTACTCTACCATAGAAAATAACAACTTACTATGGTCAGGACGTGACATGCTCCAACATCTTGGCACAGCCATGGATCGCGTGCTGCTCACCATGGAGTGATGGGGAAAAGTTTTTTTTCCCACAACCCCATCAATTTCACTCCAACCAACACCACAACCCACACCGCTGTCCACCCCTCCGTCACCTGGACCCAGTGGGATTCGGCTCTCGCTCCCGAGGGCATATGATGGGACGGCTGCTGGGTGCCAGGGGTTCCTGCTCCAGTTGGAGCTCTACCTGGCGACCGTCCATTCCGGCTCCCTCGGGATACGAGAGCGTGTCCGCCCTCATCTCCTGTCTGTCGGGGAAGGCACTTGAGTGGGCCAACGCGGAATGGGGAAGTATAGACGCAATGTTGGTCCGCTATGCAGATTTCACCTATGGAAACACCTATACACCTCCCTGAACACTGACGTGACCATCCCTTGAGAGCTCTGTTGCCACGAAATAGTGATGGGCCAACCAGGGAAACCCCAACACCACAGGAAACGCAGGAGAATCTATCAGGAAGAGATTAATTCTCTCCTCATGACTCTCCTGCGTTATCATACATAGTGGAGCTGTGACCTCCCTAATCATCTAATTATCTCTAAAATGGTGTAAAATAGTTGATTGTTTGAGAAAATTGAATTGTGGTATTTTAGTTGGTTTTGTATATCGTGCCGTGCGATGCCATTGGCTGTTGGCTAGGGGTTCCGCTAGCGGAACGTCTGTCCTCAACAGGTTTAACCTGTTGGGGCTAGGGGGCAGTATTTGCACGGCCGGATAAAAAACGTACCCAATTTAATCTGGTTACTACTCCTGCCCAGAAACTAGAATATTTGAATGGTGTCTGTGAGTATAACAGAACTCATATGGCAGGCCAAAACCTGAGAAGATTCCATACAGGAAGTGCCCTGTCTGACAATTTGTTGTCCTTCTGTTGCATATCTATCGAAAATACAGCATCTGTGCTGTAACCTGACACTTTCTAAGGCTCCCATTGGCTCTCTAAAGCCGCCAGAAAGTGGAATGGGGTGTCTGCTGTCTCTGGGCTAAGTACAACAGCTTTGTTTGTGAGTGGTCAGCCTGGGGACAGTGACACTGAGATGCATGTTCATGAGAATTCTAAAAAAAATTCTTTCAGCCTTTGAATGAATACAACGTTGCCCGGTTGGAATGTTATCGCTATTTTACAAGAAAAATAGCATAAAAATTGATTTTAAACAGCGTTTGACATGCTTCTAAGTACGGCAATGGAATATTTTGAATTTTTTGTCACGAAATGCGCTCGCGCGTCACCCTTCGGATAGTGACCTGAACGCACGAACAAAACGGAGCTATTTGAATATAACTATGGATTATTTGGAACCAAAACAACATTTGTTGTTGAAGTAGAAGTCCTGGGAGTGCATTCTGACGAAGAACAGCAAGGTAATCTAATTTTTCTAATAGTAATTCTGAGTTTAGTGAGCACCAAACTTGGTGGGTGTCAAATTAGCTAGCCTGTGATGGCCGAGCTATCTACTCAGAATATTGCAAAATGTGCTTTCGCCGAAAAGCTATTTTTAAAATCGGACATAGCGATTGCATAAAGGAGGTCTGTATCTATAATTCTTAAAATAAGTGTTATGTATTTTGTCAACGTTTATCATGAGTAATTTAGTAAATTCACCGGAAGTTTGCGGTGGGTATGCTAGTTCTGAACATCACATGCTAATGTAAAAAGCAGTTTTTTTATATAAATATGAACTTGATTGAACAAAACATGCATGTATTGTATAACATAATGTCCTAGGAGTGTCATCTGATGAAGATCATCAAAGGTTAGTGCTGCATTTAGCTGTGGTTTTGGTTTTTGTGACATATATGCTTGCTTTGAAAATGGCTGTGTGATTATTTTTGGCAGGGTACTCTCCTGACATAATCTAATGTTTTGCTTTTGCTGTAAAGCCTTTTTGAAATCAGACAATGTGGTTAGATTAACGAGAGTCTTATCTTTAAAATGGTGTAAAATAGTCATATGTTTGAGAAATTGAAGTTATAGCATTTTTTAGGTATTTGTATTTCGCGCCACGCGATTCCACTGGCTGTTGACTAGCCCATAGAAGTTAAATAGGGAAATAATAATAACGTAATGGGAACCAGGTGTGAACAATCAAGACATAACAAATGGAAAAAGAAACGTGGATTGGTGGGAGCTAGAAAGCCGGCGATGACGACCGCCGAACAAGGAGAGGCACCAACGTCGGCGGAAGTCGTGACAGTACCGCCCCTGATGCACGGCTCCAGCAGCGCACCGACACCGGCCTCGGGGACAACCCGGAGGACGAGGCGCAGGGCGATCTGGGTGGAGACGGTGAAATTCCTGCAGTAAGGAAGGGTCCAGTATGTCCTCCACCGGCACCCAGCATCTCTCCTCCGGACCGTACCCCTCCCACTCCACGTGGTACTGAAGGCCCCTCGCCCGACGCCTTGAGTCCATGATGGCTCGCACAGTATATGCCGGGGCCCCCTTGATGTCCAGAGGGGCCGGAGGATCCTCCCGCACCTCAGACTGCTGGAGCGGACTAGCCACCACCGGCCTGAGGAGAGACACATCGAACGAGGGGTTAATACGATAATCAGGGGGAAGCTGTAACCTATAGCATACCTCGTTCAGTCTCCTCAGGACTTTAAATGGCCCCACAAACCGCGGACCGAGCTTCTGGCAGGGCAGGCGAAGGGGCAGGTTTCGGGTCGAGAGCCAGACCCGGTCTCCCGGTGCATATACTGGGGCCTCACTACGGTGGCGGTCGGCGCTCGCCTTCTGTTGCCTGATGGCCGTTGCAGGCGTACATGGACAGCGTCCCAGGTTTCCTCCGAGCACCGAAACCATTCATCCAACGCAGGTGCCTCGATCTGGCTCTGACGCCACGGTGCAAGAACCGGCTGATAACCTAGTACACACTGAAATGGGGACAGGTTAGTGGAGGAGTGGCGGAGGGCGTTTTGGGCCATCTCTGCCCAGGGGATGAAAGCCGACCACTCCCTCGGCTGGTCCTGGCAATAAGACCGCAGAAACCTACCCACATCCTGGTTAACTCTCTCCACCTGCACATTACTTTCGGGGTGAAACCCTGAGGTCAGGCTGTCCGAGACCCCCAGACGTTCCATGAATGCCCTCCAGACCCTTGATGTGAACTGGGGACCCCGATCAGACACTATATCCTCAGGCACCCCGTAGTGCTGGAAGACGTGTAAACAGGGCCAGTCTGTAGGGCCGTAGGGAGACCGGGCAAAGGAATGAGATGGTAGGACCGATCCACAACAACCAGAATCATGGTGTTTCCTTGTGACGGAGGGAGATCCGTCACGAAATCCCCCAATAGGTGTGACCACGGCCGTTGTGGAACGGGTAGGGGTTGTAATTTCCCTCTGGGCAGGTGTCTAGGTGCCTTGCACTGGGCGCACACCAAGCAGGAGGAAACATACACCCTCACGTCCTTAGCTAAAGTGGGCCACCAGTACTTCCCACTAAGACAGCGCACTGTCCGACCGATGCCAGGATGACCAGAGGAAGGTGATGTATGAGCCCAACCGATCAATCGATCACGAACATCAGACGGAATGTACTTACGCAACGCTCGCTCGATGTCCGAGTCAACCTCCCATACCACCGGTGCCACCAGGCAAGAAGCCGGAATTATGGGAGTGGGATCTGTGGACCGCTCCTCTGTGTCATACATCTGAGACAGTGTGTCTGCCTTAGCGTTCTGGGAACCTGGTCTGTAGGATAGAGTGAACACAAAACGGGTGAAAAACATGGCCCACCTTGCCTGGCGAGGATTCATTCTCCTCGCCGCACAGATGTACTCCAGATTGCAGTGGTCAGTCCAAATGAGAAAAGGGTGTTTAGCCCCCTCAAGCCAATGCCTCCACACTTTCAGAGCCCCGACAACAGCCCACAGCTCCCGGTCCCCCACATCATAGTTTCGCTCCGCCGGGCTGAGCTTCTTCGAAAAGAACGCACAGGGGCAGAGTTTAGGTGGCGTACCCGAGCACTGAGACAGCACAGCTCCTATCCCAGCCTCGGACGCGTCCACCTCTACTATGAATGCTAAGGAGGGATCAGGATGAGCCAACACAGGAGCCGAGGTAAACAGAGCCTTCAGGTGACCAAAAGCCCTGTCCGCCCCAGCTGACCACTGCAGTTGCACTGGTCCCCCCCTTCAGCAGTGAGGTAATGGGAGCCGCTACCTGACCAAAGCCCCGGATAAACCTCCGGTAGTAGTTGACAAACCCTAAAAACCGCTGCACCTCCTTTACCGTGGTTGGAGTCGGCCAATTACGCATGGCTGAAATGCGGTCATTCTCCATCTCCACCCCTGACTCGCAGGGGTGGACATGTGACCTCTCCTCCCAACTCCACCCCTGACAGGCGATACCCTAGGAAGGAGACGGACTGTTGGAAGAACAGACATTTCTCAGCCTTAACCCTCTGGTTCTCATTATGTTTTGTGCGTGATTGTTTCCTGGTTTTTGTGTTAGTCTTCTGTGTTAGGGTTTGTTATCCCTGCTTGGATTTATTGGCTGTTTATTTTTCTGAGTAAAGTACGTTATTTTACTCAGTTCTGTGTCCTGCGCCTGACTCCGTCCTCACCTCTGCACAACTGACACTTGACACACAGTTTCCATCTTTCTCAGAAGAACAAGATACACATGCACTGTGAAATCAATGACGCTATTTCAACATGGAATATAAAGCATAAAACAATATAATAAACATAACTGGGGCAAATAAATGGGATTCATAATAACCTTAAGGTGGGATTTATGTAAGATAAGATAGTCTTTGTCATAACTGATGGCGTTAGGCGCGTCGAGGCACCACCAAAAAACTAATACGGTCTTATAAACGCACTGCGAGAGTACCTCCATCTTTCCTCCTTGGCTCGCCTAAGTGCCTCAGCAATGTATTGCTTTCATAAGAGCGTTGCAACTTTGCAGCACTCTATTTGGCAGAAATACATCTCAATCCTTTGGGCAGTGTGATTAAGAATAATGTACAGCTTGTATTACCTTCGAATAAATTCAAATAATGGCATAAGCAGAAAATGGTTAGCGGTAGTAGAATGTTGATGTGGAGGAGAGGCCGCTGTGACAAAGTCAGCGGGTGGAGCGATGGAGGGAGGTATTCATCACAAACACCCACTGTCCCCCCGGCACCATGTCTAATGTATCACCTCTGAATTACTGTAATATCTGTCTGATGGATGTGTGCTGGGCTAGGCTTGGTGTGTGTATGCCCTAGACAGGAGCCTCTGTGGCTGGGTAGCTTTGTGGAGAATTGGCCCCCGGCCCTGGCGGTCCATGCTGTACCTATGCTAGCTCCAATCTGTTCCCCAGGCTACTGTTCCTTCCTCGTTTCTTTATTCCCACCCTTCATAACTCTGACCTCTCCTTTCTTACCTACCTTTATACCTAGATCCTTTCTTACCTTGATAACTCTTCCTCTCCCTACTTTCATATATCCTTCTTCCTCCTTCAATCATCTCCTCTCCTTCACTCCCTCCACTCACTCCTTCCCTACCTTCATATCCCCCTCCCTTCCTCCCTCCCTCCCCTTCCTTTCCTCCTTTACACTCTTAGAAAAAAGGTGCTATTAAGAACCTAAAAGGGTTCTTCGGCTGTCCCCATAAGAGAACCCTTTGAAGAACCCTTTTTAGTTCCAGGTAGAACCCTTTTGTATTCCATGTAGGACCCTTTCCACAGAGGGTTCTACATGGAACCCAAAATAGTTCTACCTGGAACCAAAAAGGGTTCTACCTGGAACCAAAAAGGCTTCTCCTATGGGGACAGCCGAAGAACCATTTTGGAACCTTTTCTTCTAAGTGTATCCCCTCCCTTCCTCCTTCCAACCGCCCTCCCTCCCTCCCTACCTTCCAACCACCCTCCCTCCCTCCCTACCTTCCAACCGCCCTCCCTCCCTCCCTACCTTCCAACCGCCCTCCCTCCCTCCCTACCTTCCAACCGCCCTCCCTACCTTCCAACCGCCCTCCCTCCCTCCCTACCTTCCAACCGCCCTCCCTCCCTCCCTACCTTCCAACCGCCCTCCCTCCCTCCCTACCTTCCAACCGCCCTCCCTCCCTCCCTACCTTCCAACCGCCCTCCCTCCCTCCCTACCTTCCAACCGCCCTCCCTCCCTCCCTCCCTACCTTCCAACCGCCCTCCCTCCCTCCCTACCTTCCAACCGCCCTCCCTCCCTCCCTACCTTCCAACCGCCCTCCCCTCCCTCCCTACCTTCCAACCGCCCTCCCTCCCTCCCTCCCTACCTTCCAACCACCCACCCTCCCTCCCTCCCTCCCTCCCTACCTTCCAACCGCCCACCCTCCCTCCCTCCCTACCTTCCAACCGCCCTCCCTCCCTCCCTACCTTCCAACCGCCCTCCCTCCCTCCCTACCTTCCAACCGCCCTCCCTCCCTCCCTACCTTCCAACCGCCCTCCCTCCTTCCCTACCTTCCAACCGCCCTCCCTCCCTCCTTCCCTACATTCCAACCTCCCTCCCTCCCCTCATTCCTCCCTCCCTCCCCTCATCCCTCCCTCTCTCTCCAGCTTGTGTATGTGTAGGAGCTCTGGAAGCTGCGGGCAGTGTTGTGCTCCTGGGAGCCCCCGGGGCCTGCAGGGAGAGGTGCTGATAAGGCAGCCAGCCATTCGTCAGCCCAGATGAAGGCAGTAAAGTTGACTGGAGGAGCCCAGCCATGGCCTCAGGTTGGCAGAAATGCAGCTAGGCTGTCTGAGAAGAGCTGTGACTAACACACACACACACACTCACACTTTCATACATACACACACACACATGCGTGTGCACACACAGGCACGCACACACACACACACACGCATACACACACACACACACATGCATACGCACACACACACACACACACACGCAGACAAGCACACACAGACACGCACACCAACATCAAATCCATCAACTTTATTTCTCCCTGACGTGCTCCTATTTTTCTTGTGACTGCACACCACACCACTCGCAAAAAATATGTATTTTTACTGATATTTTTTCTGCGCCAACACAAAAGAAATCACACCTCGCCTCCTCCCTGTCTCATGCCAAAATAATCAATGCTTTCCAGAGAGGGACTTGTGGCCCTGACGTGTGAGCAGAGAAGGCAGAGCGGAGAGGAGAGAAGCAGGGGAGGAAGATGCAGTAGACGTAGCTCCAGGGCTCTCGTTGCTGCAGATAATAAGTGAGGAGCAGTCCTTGGATATGTTTTACAGCTATCAAGACTCATCATATTTGACATGCATTCTGGTGTTTGCACAGTCTCTCTGCCGTGAAATCCTCTCCAGCTATATTCAGGGTGCAGTAAGCAAACACACACATTATAACGCACACTGTAGCGCACAACAGATTGTGAAAAGTGTTTTGAAAAGAGAAACCTCTTTCTCTGGTTCTTTTTCTCTCTCTCTCTGTCTATTTCTTTCTCTCTATTCTCTCTTCTTCCCTCTGCTATCTCTCTCTCTCTCTTCTACTTGCTCTCGCTCTCCTTCTTTCTCTCTCCATCGTGTCCCATCTTTTCTCCACGGCTCTGTTCTGTTCGGTGATGGCGCCGTTAACACCTGTCAGCTGACTGACTTCTTGTTCCTGGCGGCTTATGAAAAAGTCATGGCCGCCTGGCCTCAGAGGCTGCTTTCCCATCAATATGAATTCACTATGGTCTTCATGGAACATTAGCCCCAGCCCTGTTCTCATACAAAGAGCCCCGCCGCTCCCCTCCCGCCCGCTCCGCTCCCTCTGCCTCGCAGATACACCCAGGAAATGAAGAGAGTAAATAGTCCTTTAAAATGTTACATCCGCTCATGTGTGGAGCACTGGAGCTTAAGCGCCTGTGTGAGCATCAACATTTTTATTTGATATGTTTTGTGAAAAGCACACCGCTCTGGTAGGCAGCATCTCCAAGTATTATATGAGGCCTATTAGTTTTAGTGTAAGATAAACAATATAAAATGCCGCACGTCTCCCCCCCACCATTCACCCCCCTCCAACAATGTTATAATACTGTAGCACATAGTTCATCCTGTAGAGGAACAGTTAGATTCACCTGGTTTGTTTCTATCTCAGTTGTTGCGGCAGAATACACAGCGGTGCAGTTTGCATGACACACATGGGACAGAGCATGGTATAGACATCCCCCAGACGTCTGTACAATGTTAGCTAAATATTATTTCATCATTTAGGTCAACTTTTGCATGATGGCAATACATCAACTAACACCTGAAACAATGAAGAGTTCAAATAAAAATATTTAAAGCACAACACATCCATCTAGATCTAATATGCTATACAATATTATTGTTATCATTAGCAGATCTGTCGTCATCCCTTGGCTCAGTGCTCTAAAGTTAGGAGCACCACATAAAATGTAGGAGCACCAGAAAAATACATTTTATAGCCTACATTGGGCCTATATGAATCCTACTTATTTTGAAGCAAATCTCCAGAAGAAGATATCCCTTTTCCTTTCTTTCTCTGCCACCAAATGTTTGCCTACAGTATACTGTTAAAATTACCAGGTTGTTAGTAGGACTGCACGATATTGGAAAAAAGGTCTAATTGCAATATTTCAACAAAATATTAAAATAAAATAAAATTGTATTGGTCACATACACATGGTTAGCAGATGTTATTGCGAGTGTAGCAAAATGCTTATGCTTCTAGACCCGACAGTGCAGCAGTATCTAACAGGTAATATCTAACAATTTCACAGCAAAACATAATACACACAATCTAGTAAAGGAATGGGATAAGAATATATAAGTATAAAATATATGGATGAGCAGTGACAGAGCGGCTAAGATGCAATAGATAGTAAAGAATAGATGGTGAAGGATACAGTATACAGTATATACATGTGAGATGAGTAATGCGAGATATGTAAACATCCTAAAAGTGGCATTATTAACATGAGTAATGTTCTATTTATTAAAGGGGCCAAATATATCAAGTCTGTAGGTAGGCAGCTGCCTCTCTGTGTTAGTGGTGACTGTTTAACAGTCTGATGGCCTTGAGATAGAAGCTGTTTTTCAATCTCTGTCCAAGCTTTGATGCACCTGTACTGACCTCGCCTTCTGGATGGAAGCGGGGTGAACAGGCAGTGGCTCGGGTGATGTTGTCCTTGATGATCTTTTTTGCCTTCCTGTGACATCGGGTGTTGTAGGTGTCCTGGAGGGCAGGTAGTTTGCCGCCGGTGATGCGTTGTGCAGACCGCACCACCCTTTGTAGAGCCTTGCGGTTGTGGGCAGTGCAGTTGCCGTACCAGGCGGTGATACAGCCTAACAGGATGCTCTCAATTGTGCACCTGTAAAAGTTAGTGAGGGTTTTCGGTGACAAGCCACATTTTTCAGCCGCCTGAGGTTGAAGAGGAGCTGTTGCGCCTTCTTCACCACACTGTCTGTGTGGGTGGACCATTTCAGTTTGTCGGTGTACATCAAGGAACTTAAAACTTTCCACCTTCTCCACTGCTGTCCCGTAGATGTGGATAGGGGGTGCTCCCTTTGCTGTTTCCTGAAGTCCACGATCATCTCCTTTGTTTTGTTGACGTTGAGTGAGAGGTTGTTTTCCTGACACCACACTCCGAGTGCCCTCACCTCCTCCCTGTAGGCCGTCTCGTTGTTGTTGGTAATCAAGACTACCACTGTTGTGTCATCTGCAAACTTGATGATTTAGTTGGAAACGTGCATGGCCACACAGTCGTGGGTGAACAGGGAGTACAGGAGAGGGCTGAGAACGCAACCTTGTGAGGCCCCAGTGTTGAGGATCAGCGGAGTGGAGATATTGTTTCCTACCTTCACCACCTAGGGGCGACTCGTCAGGAAATCCAGGACCCAGTTGCACAGGGCGGGGTCGAGACCCAGGGTCTCAAGCTTAATGATGAGTTTGGAGGGTACTATGGTGTTTAATGCTGAGCTGTAGTCAATGAACAGCATTCTTACATAGGTATCCCTCTTGTCCAGATGGGATAGGGCAGTGTGCAGTGTGATGGCGATTGCATCGTCTGTGGACCTATTTGGGCGGTAAGCAAATTGAAGTGGGTCTAGGGTGACAGATAGTGTGGAGGTGATATGATTCTTGACTTGTCTCTCAAAGCACTTCATGATTACAGAAGTGAATGCCACGGGGCGATAGTCATTTAGTTCAGTTACCTTAGCTTTCTTGGGAACAGGAACAATGGTGGCCATCTTGAAGCATGTGAGAACAGCAGACTGGGATAGGGATTGATTGAATACATCCGTAAACAAGGCCGGCAGCCTTGCGAGGGTTAACACGTTTAAATGTTTTACTCACGTCGGCCACGGAGGAGGAGAGCCCGCAGTCTTTGGTAGCAGGCCGCGTCGGTAGCACTGTATTGTCCTCAAAGCGAGCAAAGAAGTTGTTTAGTTTGTCTGGGAGCAAGACGTCGGTGTCCGCGATGGGGCTGGTTTTCTTTTTGTAATCAGTGATTGACTGTAGACCCTGCCACATACGTCTCGTGTCTGAGCCGTTGAATTGCAACTCTACTTTGTCTCTATGCTGATGCTTAGCTTGTTTGATTGCCTTGCGGAGGGAATAACTACACTATTCGTATTCAGCCATATTTCCAGTTGCCTAGCCATGATTAAATGAGAGGGTACGTGCTTTCAGTTTAGCGCAAATGTTGCCATCAATCCACGGTTTCTGGTTAGGGAAGGTTTTAATAGTCACAGTGGGTACAACATCTCCTATACACTTCCTTATAAACTCACTCACTGAGTCAGCATATACATCAATGTTTTTATCTGAGGCTACCCGGAACATATCCCAGTCCACGTGATCGAAGCAATCTTGAGGCGTGAAATCCGATTGCAATTTGTAATTTGATTTGCGATATAGATGAAAAACACTTGGGTGAACTGTTGGAATCATAGAAATAGAATGATTATTCTAATTCTGCCGTTTGTGTTTGGCATGACAACAAATTAAAAAGCCAGATAGGAGTTATGACAGGGTATAGGGTATAAGTGAAGGGGAGAAGACAGGTTAAGTATTTTAATTGTGATTGTGTATGTGTGCCATTCAGAGGGTGAATGGGTGAAACAGAAGACTTAAGTGCCTTTGAATGGGGTATGGTAGTAGGTGCTGGTAGTAGGTGGGGTACTGGTTTGAATGTGTTGGGTTTTTCATGTTCAACCGTTTCCCGTTTGTATCAAGAATTGTCCACCACCCAAAGAACATCCAGGGTGTGCAACTAAATATAACAAATAATTAGGAACATCTTCTTAATATTGAGTTGCACTCCCTTTTGGCCTCAGAACAGCCTCAATTTGTCGGGGCATGGACTACAAGGTCTCGAAAGCGTTCCACAGGGACGTTGGCTCTTGTTGACTCCAATACTTTCCACAGTTGTGACAAATTGGCTGGATGCCCTTTAGGTGGTGGACCATTATTGATACACACGGGAAACTGTTAAGCATTAAAATCCCAGCAGTGTTGCAATTCTCAACACACTCAAACTGGTGCGCCTGGCACCTGCTACCATACACCGTTCAAAGGCACTTTAATCTTTTGTCTTGCCCATTCTCCCTCTGAATGGCTGACATAAACAATCCATGTCACAATTGTCTCAAGGCTTAAAAATAATTATTTAACCTGTCTCCTCCCCTTCATCGACACTAATTGAAGTGGATTTAACAGGTGACATCAATAAGTGATCAAAGCCTTCACCTGGTCAGTCTATGTCATGTTTCTAATGTTTTGTACACTCAGTGTGGCCCTTGACTTTTTCCACATTTTATGTTACAGCCTTATTCTAAAATGTATTAAATTGTTTTTTGAATCATAAATCTACACACAATACCCCATAATGACAAAGCAAAAACCCAATTTTAGAAATGTTAGCTAATTTATAAAAAATAAAAACTGAAATATCCCATTGAGATAAGTATTAAGAAACTTTACTCAGTTCTTTGTTGAAGCACCTTTGGCAGTGATTACAGCCTCAAGTATTCTTGGGTATGATATTACAAGCTTGGCACACCTGTATTTGGGGATTTTCTCCCATTCTTCTCTGCAGATCCTCTCAAGCTCTGTCAGGTTGGATGGGGAGCGTCGCTGCCAAGCTGTTTACAGGTCTCTCCAGAAATGTTCGATCGGGTTCAAGTCCGGGCTCTGGCTGGGTTACTCAAGGACATTAAGAGACTTGTCCCAAAGCCACTCCTGCATTGTCTTTGCTGTGTGCTTAGGGTTGTTGTCCTGTTGGAAGGTGAATCTTCGCCCCCAGTCTGAAGTCCTGAGCGCCCCGGAGAAGGTTTTCATCAAGGATCTCTCTGTACTTTGCTCCGTTCATTTTTCCCTCTATCTTGACTAGTCTCTCAGACCCTGCCGCTGAAAAACATCCCCACAGCATGATGCTGCCACCACCATGCTTCACCGTAGGGATGGTGCCAGGTTTCCTCCAGACATGACGCTTGGCATTCAGGCCAAAGAGTTCAATCTTGGTTTCATCAGACTAGAGAATTTTGTTTCTCATGGTCAGAGTCCTCTAGGTGCTTTTTTGCAAACTCCAAGCAGGCTGTCATGTGCCTTTTAGTGAGGAGTGGCTTCCGTCTGGACACGCTACCATAAAGGCCTGATTGGTGGAATGCTACAGAGATGGTTGTCCTTCTGGAAGGTTCTCCCATCGCCACAGAGGAACTCTAGAACTCTGTCAGAGTGACCATCGGGTTCTTGGTCACCTCCCTGACCACGGCCCTTCTCCCCTGATGGCTCAGTTTGGCCAGGCGGCCAGCTCTAGGATGAGACATGGTGGTTCCAAACTTCTTCCATTTAAGAATGATGGAGGCCACTGTGTTCTTGGGGACCTTCAATGCTGCAGAAATGTTTTGGTACCCTTCCCCAGATCTGTACCTCGACACAATCCTGTCTCTGAGCTCTACGGACAATTCCTTTGACCGCATAGCTTGGTTTTTGCTCTGACATGCATTGTCAACAGTGTGAGCTTATATTGACAGGTCTGTGCCTTTCCAAAGCAAGTCCAATCAATTGAATTTACCACAGGTGGATGCCAATTAAGTTGTAGAAACATCTCAAGTATGATCAATGGAAACAGGATACACAGGAGCTCATTTTCGAGTCTCATAGCAAAGGGTCTGAATACTTACGTAAATAAGGTATTTCAGTTTTTTATTTGTAATACATTTGCAAAAAATGCCAACCTGTTTTGGCTTTGTCATTGTGGGGTATTGTGTGATGAGAATTTTTTTTTTAAATCCATTTTAGAATAAGGCTGTAACGTAACAAAATGTGGGGAAAAAACAAGGGGTCTGAATACTTTCCGAATGCACTATATTTATATATACATATACATATACATATATATATATATATATATATACACACACTGAACAAAAATGTTTCATGACCTGAAATAAAAGATCCAAGAAATGTTCCATGCACAAAAACCTTTTGTGCACAAATTTGTTTACATCCTGTTAGTGAGAATTTCTCCTTTGCCAAGAGAATCCATCCACCTGACAGGTGTGGCATTTCAAGAAGCTAATTAAACAGCATGATTATTACACAGGTGCAGCTTGTACTGGGGACAATAAAAGGACACTCTAAAATGTGTAGTTTTGTCACACAACACAATGTCACAGCTGTCTCAAGTGTTGAGGGAGCGTGCATCTGGCATGCTGAATGCAGGAATGTTCATCAGAGCTGTTGCCAGAGAATTGAATGCTCATTTCTCTACCATAAGCTACTTCCAACATCATTTTAGAGAATTTGGCAGTAGGTCTAACCGGCCTCACAACCGTAGACCACGTGTAACCACGCCAGCCCAGGAGCTCCACATGCGGCTTCTTCACCAGTGGGATCGTCTGAGACCAGCCACCTGGACAGCTGATGAAACTGAGGAGTATTTATGTCTGTAATAAAGCCCTTTTTTGCTGGAAAACTCATTCTGATTGGCTGGGCCTGGCTCCCCAGTAGGTGGACCTGGCTACGAAGTGGGTGGGCCTATGCCCTCGCAGGCCCACACATGGCTGCCCAGTCATGTGGCAATCTATACATTAAGGCCAAATGAATTCATTTCAATTGACTGATTTCCTTATATGAACTGTAACTCAGTAAAACCGTTGACATTTTTGCATGTTGTGTTTATATTTTTGTTCAGTATATGTAAAAACATATATCTAAATCCTCCTACCTAACTCTCTACTACTAAGAAAATAAAAAGAGAAAATAAAAAAGAGCCCTATTAACTTCTAAAAGATACTCCCCATCCCCCAAAATCCCTTCCAACACCCCCCAACCCTGTCCAACCTCAATGACCCTACACTTCAATCTTTCCCTCTCAACACATGCTCCACCGTTTCATCGACCATACACTCCAGACACAAACGATTCACATGCTTGCCAACCATATGTAATGATGAGTTCAATGTACAATGTACTAAGCTCAACCGAGCAAACACCACCTCTTCCTTCCTAATCTGACCTTTGAATCTTGGTCCACCGACCTTTCTTTGGAGGGCCTATAAATGCCGGCCCTTGGCTCAGAGTCCCATCTCTTCTGCCACACATCTATCAAAATGGCTCTGATCTCACATTTGTCCTCACCTCTACCCAGTGGAGCATTAATACAAATTATACCTTGTTTTAAAGACCTTTTGGCTATCTGGTCTACAATTTCATTCCCTTCCACGCCCGAGAGGGCTGGGATCCAGCAGAATCTCACTACTACACCCAGTCTATCTCGATTCTCCATAATAGCATTAAGGCTTCCAATAGTAGATCACTCCTATTAGATTTGCTAGAGGATAAACTTCTCAATACAGACAGAGAATCTGAGCATAATACAATTCTAACAGGTTGAACATCCTCCACCCACTGGACGGCAACTACTATTGCCAACATTTCAACAGAGTATACAGACAGATAATCTGTTAGTCTTCTACATATCTGCACATCAAATTCAGGAATGTAAACACCTGCTCCTGTGCAACCACTATCTGGGTCCTTGGAGCCATCTGTGAAAAGTGGTAAAAATGCATAAAAGCTTCTACAAATGTAATTGTCAACCAGTTTCCCTATCACTGACCTTTGACCGATCTTTTATTTTTTCCACCAAGATTAAATCAACAACAGGAGCCGGTAGTAAGCAAGGAAGAACATCCCCCATCACCACAGGAGGGCCAAACCCTCCCCAGCAAGCTTTCCAACTGTCCATCCAAAGCCACTGCCTTGTCTACTATATTCCCAACATTCATCATGTGTTTCATGTACTTGATACCATTCCACTGATTCCGCTCCAGCCATTACCACAAGCCCATCCTTCCCAATTAAGGTGCCACCAATCTCCTGTGGTGTGCACCTTATACACCCTTTGTGCTCTCCAACAGTGGGATAATCAGCCTTTCAGCCTGTCCAAAGGCATCTCTCCTGCCTCCACTTACAAGGCATTTAAAAAATAAAAAATTTAAGGCAGAAATGTAAACTAAAAATTGTAATCTAAAGTTTACATTTATTGTCTGGAAGTATAGCGGCTCTGACATCGTACAAAACTTTGCTTTGGTATCCAACCAGTGTTCTCTCTCTGAGTTCCATCATCCCTTGGCTGGGAGGAATCAACTGCAAACAAATCATGTCACCACTCCCTCCTTTACTGAACATAGCCCAGCCTGAGATCAAAACAATGGAAGGATACAGGCACACGTTGCTCCTGAGAGCTATTGGCCTCTTCCAGGAGTTAATACAGTGATCTCTGTGTGAAACAAAAGGGTCTGGCTAGCAACATCTGCTTGGCTGGGCTCGCTTAGGGCCTCCTCTCTGTCTCTCTTTTTTTCTTTCTTTCGCTTTCTCATACCCTCTTTCTTGTTTTCTCTCTAGCTATCTCTCTTCCCTCTATATCCCTTTCTCTCCTCTTTCCCTCTCCTTTTAAAATATGTTAAAAGTCAATTATCTCCACCACTTGTTCCTGACATCATGGTGCTAATACGAGCTGCTCTTGACCTTACGGCTGTGTGTCTTGGTTCAGATGAAACCGTGGCGTCGCACCATGATTGGATTAACTTCAGATGTGCTGTGTGTCTTGCTCTATTACACTGGACACTCTGATATCCACACACACACACGCACGCACGCACACACACACACACGCAGGCATATACACACACCCTCCAGCTACCCTATATGTCCCACTATCTCCACTCCTCTACAACCCACTCTGAGGTCCATCTGTCACACACATATGCATGCACACATAGAAAACATTGCATACACAAACACACACACACACACATGACACACCCCTATCCCACATACTCAGGGCTCCTAATAATCATATCCCGTGTCCCTCTTCCTCCATGATGAGCAGCCTGGAGAAACTCTTTCCCTCCATCTTTCTCACTCTCTGTCTCTGTCCCCTCCATCTCTCTCTCCATCCCTTCAGTCAGTCCAGAGGGTCCATCTCTCTGAGAGACCTTATAATCGAGTCAATTAAGAGGGTTCAATGGCCATGGCAAATTGATCTGATTTATAACATAATCATTAGCAGTTCCAATGTGGGAGAGAAAGAGCCTGACTGGAGAGGATGGGAGGGGCAATGGGAGGGGCAATTTGAGTTACTTTATATATTCCTAATATGAGTATTGACATATCACAAGCCGCACAAAAGATTTGCGGACTTGCAAACTGGCAGAAGGAGAATATGTTCTTTCCCCTAATATGAATCCTTTCCCCTAAAAAAACCAATAGTTATTATTATGAGATATTCCTGCGTCACCTAATATTCAGACAACTGTCAGCATCTCCAGAAATAGTACATATATCTCTACCTTGTAGAAACTCCAAGTGTGACTGACAGACTCTGGCACACACCACACCACACACAATCACGTACGCACACACCGATGGCACTGCCAGTCAGCCAGGGGGTTAGAATAGACAGCCGCGAGAGTTGCTGCCTTCAAATCCGAGAGACTCAACCGCTAATTGTTTCTGAAGAAATGACATTTTGTCTTCCTCGGTTCCTTGCTTAAGGTGTCAGCACCTCAGCGCCTCTCGCTCATACCTGAGGTTTCACAGGGCCTCCGGTGCCCCCCAGCACACCGTTTGATGTTTCTGAGGACTGTCACCTCGTCGCGTGACTCCATGGTAATTGAAATCGGTATTTATTTACATGCCAGGTAATAGAAAAGATGCCTCAGTGATTTAAAAGTCAAACAACCCCACCTGCCACTCAAACCTGGTTTTATGCGGTGGCAGATTCCCTACGTTCCAATGGGTTTAGAGATAGAAAAGAGGGATGATAGTGCTATACATTGAACTGGTAAATCCCTCTACATTTTCCCACAACACTATTTTTCTAGAGCAAGCTATTTTCCAGATTTTCCATGATTGGAAATGAATGTTTTTGAAGATATTTTATTACATTTCAATTTAAATTCAGCTAACTCTTGAGGAGTGACCTAGATGCAAAACAGAGGTCCTTTGTGAGTGTGTCTGTGTGTGTATGTGCAGCACAGGAGCCTGCTGAAGGGAGAATGGCTCATAATAATGGCCAGAACGGAGCAAATGGAATGGCATCAAACACCTGGAAACCATGTCCTTGATGTATTTGATACCATTCCACTGATTCCGCTCCAGTCATTACCACGAGCCTGTCCTCCCCAATTAAGGTGCCACCAACCTCCTGTGGTGTCCACGTTATGTACCCTTATTGCTCTCCAATTGAATTTTGTGGGCTCCAAACAACCACAGGCCTCAGCCCAGGTCCAACACAGACACAGTCACCAAGTTAGTTGGAGCAAATCAATGTCAGCCAGCCTGTCTTCTATAGTGTTTGGTGTAGACTGTAGAGGAATCTTGAAGCAACCCTGTCATGTTAGGAGACATCAGCTGTGAAATGGAGGCCAAATCTAAAGATGTCAATTGAAACCCCCATCAGAATGAAAATGTCTGTCAATTGTCTTGACGTTCTGCTCTGCTACGATTAACATCACTTAGCATTCATGCATGCAGACCTTCCTGACTGGTAAGAGAATGTTGGTCTGTTAAATGCTAAACTTACTTCGGTAACTAAGCAATACATCACAGGCATCCCATAATACAAGTCTGGCATTACAAGCATGTCAATACATGAACTGGTGATGTCACTAAATTCATCAAGGCCCATAAGACACGACAAGTTTCCTGATTAAGCAAAACAGCAGTTGTAGTCAGCCCTCTTCCCATTATTAGACAGGGCTAGGACTGCAGATGTGCTAGACAGCATTGCCACTTTCTGGTGAAATGCTGGTATTACACTACAGTTCATATAAAGAGACATATAGGCCTACATTGGGATTAGTATAACGCTGATAGCGTATCCAAACTCAACTCTGGACCTCAAAGCCACTTCCACTGCATGTTTTAATTGTTACCCTCTAATCAGGGACTAATTTAGACCTGGGACACCAGGTGTGTGTAATTAATTATCAGGTAGAACAGAAAACCAGCAGGCTCCAGACCTCGTTCGGTAAGAGTTGAATACCCCTGGCACTGTAGCCTAAGCACGGTAACAATGAAGTATTTCACTGTGATTGTTTCCTATCAAAATGGTCAAAAATAAACAACAATAGTTTCTTTGCAAAGAGCAACTTCTCAAGCAAGAATTTGGATAGGACTGTCTTGGAGTGGTCTGAGTGGAGGTGAAAACCAAAAATGTCACCAGGCAGGATAAAACTCTGTCCCATCAAATCAGGCTGAAATTTCAGGCAGTCTTTTCAAACAGCTCTCACACTAAAAGAGCATTCTCATAATTTTCACAGTTTCACAGTATTATTCTAACCTCATAGTGTGGAAATATGTATATATAACACACCAAAATCATGTTTTTGACTGCACTGGGCCTTTAAGGAATCATGAACATCAATCTCAAAAGTTCTGGGATTGAGTTTGGGCCTACCCTACCACAAACTAGGCCTATACCCTCCTACTGCTCATTGTGCCTTCATGCATATGTATATGTTTCCTGCACTGTATTCACTACCTTCTTCAAAAGACATGAAAACAGGATCCTCCTGAATTATTTTGTTTCATATTAAAACAATTGAACAAGTCCCACCTTACTCTTACCACTACATCACTGGTGAGGAGGAAGAGGAGGAAGGAGCGGGGAAGCCCACTGCAGATGGCAACACATCTCCACGTTCCTTAAACAGACACAAAGAGCAGCTGAGGGACCCGCTTGTGTCTGTAAAATGTGCCAGGGACCAGTAGGTACTTGGCACATGTAGCAGGAACAATTAGCGTCACATAAGCATAGGCCTGGAGCAGCGGGGGAACCAGAGAGAGGATGTGGGAAACAACAAAGCATCTAATTTTCACTGGGAAGACCTGAGATGAGCTGAGCTGAGCAGAGCTGCAAGCTCACTCCAAGACATCCCTTACCTTTCCCTTCCTTTACCCGTCACCACTCAGAGATTTCGGGCAAGTTTTTTCCCCCCCCAAAGACAGCTCAAGTCATGGCTCATTTAATTGATGTGTACTTGTGGGCAAGGAGGTTTTGTTTGCATCCGTGCATCCCTAATTAGGGAATTGACAGAGGAAGCATGCTGTCCTTGGAGAAAACTCCCTTCCCACTCACATCCTCCAAAATATGTTTCAAACAAGCCTGTTTCTCTCCCCCATCACAAACCTATGAGGAGCTGAAATGAAAAGTTAAACTAGTGTTGTTTCGTCATGACACAATTTCAGCAGCAGGCCTAGTTGTGAGCGAGTTAAAGGAAACACACGGACAGGCAGCAGCCAAACTGTGTGACTGACTTGAATACCAAAACTATTCTATTGGGCTGGGATCTCTTAACCGGCTAAATAGAAAACAAGTTGTTTCAAAAGATTATGCAAAGTACAGTACGCTGTAACATTAGCTGTAATTTGATGGTGCTAATCTTTCCTATTCACTTGGGATTGAAGCCTGCAGATATCTCCTAACACATAATGACATCTACAGAAAATATGTGCTGCGTAGTATAGATTCAGCTGAACTAAGGTCTATTCTTTTATCTTACGTTGAACATACACTTTAACATCAGTTTGATTGAACAGTATTTCTCATACTCAACCCCAATGTTATGCCACTAGGGGGCAACAAATGGCAATTTATTTTTAGTATTTGTTTTTAGTATTTGACCCTCTGTACTGTATACAGTGGGCTTCAACCAGAGGTTCCCTATGGCTGACACCTTGAAAACTCTTCTGTTACATCATGGGGTGGTGTCTGGAAAACACATTGTGAGGAAAGTGTTCTTGTGAAACATGTACATACAGAGCGGCCGATATATTGTCCCTCGCCCTAAAATGGTAGTTCCAAACAAACACACAAGGAGGTCAGTGGACTTTCCCATACACTTTGTATAAATAAGAGACCCACATTCACTCAATACACTCTCTTTGGTGTTCTCTCTATACAGCTGAATAGACACACTTCCAAAAGGTCTCCAGATATCAAGATGTACAATGCCTTTGGAAAGTATTCAGACCCCTTGACCTTTTCCACATTTTGTTACAGCCTAATTCTAAAATAGATTTTTTTTAAATCCTCAGCAATATACACACAAGCGAAAACAGGTTTTTAGGAATTTTTGCAAATGTATTAAAAAGGAAAAACAGAAATACCTTATTTACATAAGTATTCATACCCTTTGCTATGAGACTCGAAATTGAAATCCGGTGCATCCTATTTCCATTAATCATCCGTGAGATGTTTCTACAACTTGATTGGAGTCCACCTGCGGTAAATTCAGTTGATTGGACATGATTTGGAAAGGTACACACCTTTCTATATAATGTCCACAGTTGACAGTGCATGTCAGAGAAAAACCAAGCCAGAAGCTTGAAGGAATTGTCCGTAGAGATCCGAGACAGGATTGTGTCGAGGCACAGATCTGGGGAAGGGTACCAAATCATTTCTGCAGCATTGACGGTCCCCAAGAACAGTGGCCTCCATCATTCTTATTTGGAAGAAGTTTGGAACCAGCAAGACTTTTCCTAGAGCTGGTCGCCCGGCGAAACTGAGCAATCAGGCGGAGAAGGACCTTGGTCAGGGAGGTGACCAAGAACCTGATGGTCACTCTGACAGAGCTCTAGAGTTCCTCTGTGGAGATGGGAGAACCTTCCAGAAGGACAACCATCTCCGCAGCACTCCATCAATCAGGCCTTTATGGTAGATCGGCCAGACGGAAGCCACACTTCAGTAAAAGGCACATGACAGCCCGCTTATAGTTTGCCAAAAGGCACCAAAGGACTCTCAGACCATGAGAAACAAAATTCTCCAGTCTGATGAAACCAAGAATGAACTTTTTGGCCTGAATGCCAAGCGTCACTTCTGGAGGAAACCTGGCACCATCCCTACGGTGAAGCATGGTAGTGGCAGCATCATGCTGTGGGGATGTTTTTAAGCAGCAGGGACTGGGAGACTAGTCAGGACCGAGGCAAAGTTTAACAGAGCAAAGTACAGAGAGATCCTTGATGAAAACTTGCTCCATAGCGCTCAGGATCTCAGACTGGGGTGAAGGTCACAACGACCCTAAGCACACAGCCAAGACAATGCAGGAGTGGCTTCGGGACAAGTCTCTGAATGTCCTTGAGTGGCCCAGCCAGAGCCCGGACTTGAACCCGATCGTACATCTCTGGAGAGACCTGAAAATAGCTGTGCAGCAACGCTCCCCATCCAACCTGACAGAGCTTGAGAGGATCTGCAGAGAAGAATGGGAGAAACTCCCCATATGCAGGTGTGCCAAGTTTGTAGCGTCAAACCCAAGAAGCCTCAAGGCTGTAATCGCTGCCAAAGGTACTTCAACAAAGTACTGAGTAAAGGGTCTGAAAACTTATAAAAATGTGATATTTCATTTTTTTTATTTTTTATAAATTAGTAAACTAAAATCCTGTTTTTGCTTTGTCATTATGGGGTATTGTGTGTAAATTGATAAGGGGGGAAAAAATATTTAATACATTTTAGAATAAGGCTAACCTACCAAAATGTGGAAAAAGTCAAGAGGTCTGAATACTTTCCGAAGGCACTGTATTTCTGCATTGGGCTTGTTCTTGCACTAACAGGTAAATATCTAGCTATAGAATGATGTAGTTCATACCAAACAGATATAATAATTGATTGTTTAGAAGTACAGTAAACTTCTGTTTTATAGCTGTCACAAATAATCTAAGATGTGCAATGTGCGTATGAGATGCAACAGTATTTGAATCTGTTGCTAGTAGAATAGCTTGTCATGTTGGAATCATATTTTAAAGTAACTGTTCAATGAAAATTGAAATTTTAAAAGCTCACATTAACATACCCAAATAATGTTGTTGACTCATAAGACCACTCAGTAAAACCCATCTCAAACTTGTTTTTGAAACTGTTTAAAAAATGCTTGTGATTTTCTTGTGATGTGACCTCACATTCTTTGGGTGAGACAGGCCCTTCTCGGATTTGCTTAAAACCATATTATGCAAATGACAAGCAGTTATTTTAATTTTATTTTATTCTCCGGTGGGGAGAAGGAGACTTCGGGAGAAAGGCTCAGGAGTGCACACTTCACACAAGCATATCCACTGGGCACAGACATTCATTTAATGTCTATTCCATGTTGGTTCAACGTAATTTAATTGAAACAACGTTGATTCAGTGTGTGCCTAGTGGATAGCTAGCTAGCTAGCCAAGCAATCCATAGATGGTGTTAGCAAAAAGGACAAAGCCTATACAAAAACTATCTCACCAGTCAATTTTTGTGGTTTGTAAGAGTTGGCTGTTAAGAAGCAGTTAGCTAGCATGCGAGCATTCACAGCTAACTAAGCTAGCTGGCTAGCCAACAACAAAGCATGTCAAAGCAGAGCCTCCACACAACTTGGTTTACAAGTCTGCCTTGCAGTAGTCTGCCCCCATGTGGAACTCGGAGTTGGTAGCTAATTCAAATATCCAAGTGCATGCAGGTCTCATTGGCTGAGCTGGCAAATCAGCTGTTTTTGACTGGTAAAGCCCACACTATTCTGTTTTTTCCTTACAGTCCAAGAAAGTCACAAGCTGCTTTTTAACATCCTTAAGCACAGATTTCTTATCCTGATGTTGACAGTAATGCATTTTAGACAAAGGTTAACTTGCTAAATCCTGAACTCACTGTACACAATGTGCCAAACATGGCTTTAGGGGTGACAATCAAAATTACCTTTAGATGGGTTATAATGCAAAAACAATGTTGTTGTAACGGTTGTTTTGTTGGTCTGGGACAGGAATAAGGTCTGCCCATCCAGGTAAGTCAAGGAAAGAACAACCCTGTGCTGCGATATGTGGTGAACAACTCACTGAGAGAACATCCTGTCCTGACCAAACTCAGACTGGTAAGACTGGACTGGGTTAGAGCCAGGGTTATGGTTGTGGTTGAGGGTTAGGGTTGAACCGGGATGTGGACATGAAGCTTGGGTTAAAGATAGACTGGTAAGACTGGACTGGGGAGAACCAGGCTATTTACGGTGGGGATCAAAAGCAGGGATGGTTCACTATAGTATCGTGAGTTACATAGGCTACTATAACCACTAGAGGTCAGCATAGTACCATACAATCACTGCAGAGAAGCTAATAATCAGCGGTCAGCAGTCTGGGGTATGAATGTTTGGTTAGATTGTGTCATAGAAAATTACTTTTTGGTATTTTGACAAACATCTTCTCAGTGAAATAACTTCAATGTCCTTCCTATATGTTGCAGAAAACCCTTGAGGACCCATGGAGCATCATGCTGGTTGCTAGTGAACAAGCACAACTGATGGCAAATCTGGCCAAACTGATCAATACCAGCAAAACCATTGAAATTGGTATGTAATGATAAAACAAGCTTGTTCCTGAAAACATTTAATATTACTACAGTATAATATTTGGAAGACACATTACTTTGTGGCAATATTTTCAATGTTTTAACACTCATTTGGAATTTTGAGTGAACTGTCCCTCATAATATCAGTGTAGACTCGCTTTCTAGGCCCTCAGAGGCTGTGAGAATAGACTAATGTTAATGTGGTGACTATTGGCACATGGAAATCAGGGTGGTTGACAGATATACATGCTAGGTGGAATGGGCTGAGAGTAGCTGAGGGCTAGGTTTAAAAGTCCATGATCAGATCAGTCTTAGTCAGTTAGGATCACCACTTTATTATAAGAATGTGAAATGTCAGAAAAATAGTAGAGAGAATGATTTATTTCAGCTTTTATTTCTTTCATCACATTCCCAGTGGGTCAGAAGTTTACATACACTCAATTAGTATTTGGTAGCGTTGCCTTTGAATTGTTTAACTTGGGTCAAATGTTTAGGGTAGCCTTCCACAACAAGTTGGGTGAATTTTGTCCCATTCCTCCTGACAGAGCTGGTGTAACTGAGTCGGGTTTGTAGCCCTTCTTGCTCGCACAAACTTTTTCAGTTCTGCCCACAAATTTTCTATAGGATTGAGGTCAGGACTTTGTGATGTCCACTCCAATACCGTGACTTTGTTGTCCTTAAGCCATTTTGCCACAACTTTGGAAGTATGCTTGGGGTCATTGTCCATTTGGAAGACCCATTTGCGACCAAGCTGTAACTTCCTGACTGATGTCTTGAGATGTTGCTTCAGTATATCCACCTAATTTTCCTGCCCCATGATGCCATCTATTTTGTGAAGTTCACCAGTCCCTCCTGCAGCAAAGCACCCCCACAACATGATGCTGCCACCCCCGTGCTTCACGGTTGGGATGGTGTTCTTCGGCTTGCAAGTCTCCCCCTTTTTCCTCCAAACATAATGATGGTCATTATGGCCTAACAGTTTCATCAGAACAGAGGACATTTCTCCAAAAAGTATGATCTTTGTCCTCATGTGCAGTTGCAAACCGTAGTCTGGCTTTTTTAATGGCAGTTTTGGAGCAGTGGCTTCTTCCTTGCTGAGCGGCCTTCCAGGTTATGTCAATATAGGACTCATTTCACTGTGGATATAGGTACTTTTATACCTGTTTCCTCAAGTATTTTCACAAGGTCCTTTCCTGTTGTTCTGGGATTGATTTGCACTTTTTTCGCACCAAAGTACATTAATCTCCAAGAGACAGAATGCGTCTCCTTCCTGAGCGGTATGATGGCTGCGTGATCCCATGGTGTTTATACTTGCGTACTATTGTTTGTACAGATGAACGTGGTACCTTCAGGCATTTGGAAATGGCTCCCAAGGATGAACCAGACTTGTGGAGGTCAAAAAAAAAATTCGGAGGTCTTGGCTGATTTTTGATTTTCCCATGATGTCAAGCAAAGAGGCACTGAGTTTGAAGGTAGGCCTTGAAATACATCCACAGGTACACCTCCAATTGAGTCAAATGATGTCAATTAGCCTATCAGAAGCTCCTAAAGCCATGACATCATTTTCTGGAATTTTCCAAGCTGTTTAAAGGCACAGTTAACTTAGTGTATGTAAACTTCTGACCCACTGGATCTGTGATACAGTGAATTATAAGTGAACTTATCTGTCTGTAAACAATTGTTGGAAAAATTACTCGTGTCATGCACAAAGTAGATGTCCTAACCGACTTGCCAAAACTATAGTTTGTTAACAAGAAATTTGTGGAGTGGTTGAAAAACGAGTTTTAATGACTCCAACCTAAGTGCATGTAAACTTCCGACTTCAACTATATATATATATATATATATATATATATATATATATATATAGTTTTTTTTTCTGTCCAGGGATGTACAACACCCTGAACATTGCGTTGGTAGTACCAGAGAGTGGTCATGTGGTAGCATGTGAAATAGACAACAAATATGTGAAGATCGCTAAACCTTTCTTTAGAGGTCAGATCAACATTCCACTAGTCATTGCAACATTGATATTCAGCTAGTTCACTTCCTCCATCATTCCTCTAGACAGGAATTATATCTGTTCGTCCAGTATTCAACCCCAATACAACATCTCAACCCATTCAACCCAGTGGAATTCACAAACATTGATTGTCTCCCCAAAAGCTTCCATACAGCATATGCTGTTTCTAACATCTGTCATTCAGACTTCACAAAGTGCTGTGGGTGGAGTGGTGAGGCGGTCTGATCAGGAGAAAGTGTCTACCAAAGGTGCAAAGCCAAGCAGCCGGGAATCCCTCTCTCCAAAATGAATTTAATGCTCCCCTCCAAACCCCAGCAGTAGAAATGCTACTGGACACAACGCAGGTCAACCATTGTGACAAAAAATGCTTGGTATTGTCTGCTTCAAACTATCTAAACTCGAACCAAATCAACATTTTATTTGAAGCACATTGAAACTGCTCAATGGACTTTACAGTAAAGAAAATTAAATAATGAAAGACGTGTAACTAACCACCCTTGTCATCCTCTCACTTTTCTAGGCCGGAGTCGAGGATAAAATTCATGTCGATCTTCAAACGAGTATAAAAACACTGGGTAGGTGACTTTAAAGAACCCAAACACAATTCCATTATGAAATGGGTTAATCCTTTTCAACATGATCTTTTTTTGTCCAAGATGAGCTTATAGCTGGCACCTGACGTGGTGTTCGTCAATGCGGATAAACGGAACTACGACAGTTTTTACAAGAAGTCTCTTGAGCTTGTGAGACAAGGGGGCATCATTGCCATTGATAATGTGAGTAGACAATGACAAAACCTTTATTCCTACTAGAAAGATGTGTTTTCAAATACGATTGGAATAATGCCAGCATGCAATCGATTTGATCTAGTGAGCTAAGTGATGTAAAGTTGCATGAAAAAATGGCAACCTCCGTGTCATCTTTGTCCTCAGTCTGAGCCTTCCTCCTCACCTGTCTCACCCCTTCACCTCACTCCACTTACATGTCTGTCTGATCACCCTTCCTTCATCTGTACCTGTCAGAAAAAAGTCTCAAAATGTATGCACTCACTAAGTCGCTCTGGATAAGAGCGTCTGCTAAATTACTAAAATGTCAAATGTATCTGACTACCTCATTCTCCTACCTGTCTACCCGATCACCCTTCCTTGACCTGTCTATCTGACTCAGCCAGGTCACCCGTGATACAAGTCACTATCGACGTCCATCCATGTCTGAGGATGTCGGAAGATGACGTGGAAACTGGTCAATAGGGGCAACAGTGAGCGCTGTTTCCTTCAAGTAGGTTTCGATTTTGCTAGGGCGCTGTTGACGAGGATGGCGGATGGGAGTAAAGGCGCCCGCATGCTTCCCAGCCGAAACAGTTCAGAAGAGTTTGTGCATTATTGTGATTGTGATTTTGCTATTCAGTGTAAATGTTTGTAGGCCTATGTTGCTAAATTGTATCTATGATCGGATGCTGTCCATTCATGTTTTTTGTATGTTATTTTTATATCTGAGAATTAACCAATGATATCAGGCCACACCCGGCCATGATTACAGACACCTGTGTGTGTCCTTTGACACTATATAAACTAGTCACCCCACAGTGTTTGTCATTATACCCTGATGAAGACAGCTGTTGAAACGTTGGACATTAGGTTATTAAATTATTGCAGTCAGCGTTTTAGTTCATCCCAAAGGTGTTCGATGGGGTTGAGGTCAGGGCTCTGTGCAGGCCAGTCAAGTTCTTCCACACCGATCTTGACAAACCATGCTGAAACAGGAAAGGGCCTTCTCCAAACTGTTGCCACAAAGTTAGAAGCACAGAATTGTCTAGAATGCCACAGTATGCTGTAGCGTTAAGATTTCCCTTCACTGGAACTAAGTGGCCTAGCCCGAACTAAGAAAACAGCCCCAAACCATTATTCCTCCTCCACCAAACATTACAGTTGCCATTATGCATTCGGGCAGGTTGCATTCTCCTGGCATCTGCCAAACCCAGATTCATCCAAGGGTGATTCATCACTCCAGTGAACGCGTTTCTACTGCTCCAGAGTCCAATGGTGGTGAGCTTTACACATTGCATATGGTTATCTTAGGCTTGTGTGCGGCTGCTCAGCCATTAAAACCCATTTCATGAAGCTCCCAACGAACAGTACTCTTGTTGACGTTACTTCCAGAGGCAGTTTGGAAATCAATAGTGAGTGTTAATTTTTACACGCTACGCGCTTCAGCACTTGGCTGTCCCATTCTGTGAGCTGTTGTGGCCTACCACTTCGCCACTGAGCTGTTGTTGCTCCTAGACGTTTCCACTTCACAATAACAGCACTTACAGTTCTGCAAGGCAGAACTTTAACAAACTGATTTGTTGGAAAGGTGGTATCCTATGACGGTGCCACGATGAAAGGCACTGAGCTCGTCAGTAAGGTCATTCTACTGACAATGTTTGTCTATGGAGATTGCATGGCTGTGTGCTTGATTTTATACACCTGTCAGCAACGGTGTGGCTGAAATAACCAAATCCAGTCATTTGAAGGGGTGTCCACAAACTTTTGTATATAATATATTATGACCACATTTTGTGACGTTTTTGTTCGCTTTGAACTTTTTTCCAGTTGTTCGGGCACACAAAAATGTTTGTTTAGGCAAGCCGAAGTCTACGCCCCTTCGTCTGTGATTGGTCAACAGGAGGGATTCTTCAGTAAAGTCTTTGCTGTCGTTTAACGAGAGATTACTTGTTTTCATACACATTTTTTAAATTGAGAAATACTGCACCAAACATCTTAGTTATATGTGAAAAAGATCTCCTCGGCAAAAACGTCAAAATTAATGACAGATTTCTTGAGTTATCTTAGATTAAGCTGAATTAATGCATGCTGACTAAGGATTATATATTAAACTATTATTTAGGCCTACTGTTGGAAGCAATTAACCTTTTTTTTTATACATTTTAGTCATTTAGCAGACGCTCTTATCCAGTGACTTAAGGCGTCAGCATGCTTCAGTTCGGCTGGTGGCTAGCTGAAGTCGGCTAGAAGTGTGCACGCATACCCCCTTAAAAGACCTTCGCTTGAAAATGTGAAAAAAGTAGTTTGTCCATTACGTACAGTTTGTCCATTTTTAGATGCCGTAGCTTGTCATTCATTTTGAAGTTCTTTGCCGAGGAGATCTTAGTCGGGCAATTTTACACCTAAGATGTTTGGTGCAGTATTTCTCAATGGAATAATGTGCATGAAAACGAGTCCTCCCTCGTTGAATGACAACAAAGACTTTACTGAAGAATCCCTACTGCTGACCAATCACTGACGAAGGGGTCTAAACTTCGGCCTGCCTCAAGAAAAAAAATGGTTTGCCCGAACAACCGAAAATAAAATGCGGAATTCTTCTGTTTCGGTTGGGAAGCAGGCGGACGCTGTTTAGCATCTGCCTCGTGTCTCTGCAACCCTCGAGTGTGTGCAGGTTTTGTCATCTGGAGCTGAAACATGGAGAGGGAGGGGAGGAAGAGTGCAGTTCAAAGGTTTATAATTTATAACTGACACGATTCTATAATGAATACATAATAGAGTGACCAATAGTTACTGTATTGTGATTGTTTAGTGTTTTAATTACTCAACAAGTAGTGCCCAGTGTCTCAAAAGCTGCAGAAAAGGTCAAATAAGGTCACCAAAATTTCCATTACGCTATACACGTCTGGCTTGTGAGAGAGATTCATATTTTGTAATTCAGACTAAAGCACACAGAATTTCCCCAAAACCTATAAACATATGAAATGGAGCATACATAAAATAAACAAGTAATTACAATTTATTTACATATTCACATATTATTGTGTGCATGTTGTATTTAATTTTTCCTTGTCAGCCACCATCTCTCCTAACCATGCTCCCACCATCAACTGTGAGTAAGCACAACTGCCCATGTCCGTTGTGGGAAATGGATAACAATCTGTAGGCCTAAATGTCGGCAATCCTAAAATTTAATGGAGCATACATTTAAAATAAACAAGTCATTACAATATATTTACATACTAATGTGTGTGAGAGGAAGAGTGTGTGTGTGTGTATGTTTGATTTTTTTTCTTGTTAGCCACCCATCTCTGCTTTTTTGCTTGTAAAAAGCTGAGGTTTGGAACTCCCTCCAGGTCATCTCTCTCTCCATTCCTTGGCCTTGGTTGCCTGATGACTCACCCTGAATTTGAATCGCTACATACATTCATTGTGGAGAACAAACGTCAGTTTGGATAGCCAGGGAATGGCCTTGGTACCATAAAAATACTTTTGCAGGACAATATACATATTTGCCTGACA
Source organism: Salmo trutta (assembly GCF_901001165.1). Classification (NCBI taxonomy): domain Eukaryota; kingdom Metazoa; phylum Chordata; class Actinopteri; order Salmoniformes; family Salmonidae; genus Salmo; species Salmo trutta. Next base: position 44,508,734 of record NC_042974.1, on the reverse strand, counting down.
GTCCTGGGAACCCTGTACATATGAGGGCTGATGGGGCCCTGTTTCAGCTCCAGATGTCAAAACCTGCACACTCCCAGAGGGTTACAGGTCTGAAGACTTCCTTTTGGTCATTCATTTTAAATCAGAGAAATATCCAACGAATCAAAAGGTTTCTTTAACTTCGCACAATCCTCAAATAAAATGGAGCATGCATAAAATAAACAAGTAATTACAATTTATTTACATTGGGGATAATGTGTGTGTGACAGAGATAGAGAATGTGTGTGCATATTGTTTTATTTTTCCTTGTCAGCCAGCCATCTCTGCTTTGTCAGTCTTGATAGGCCCAGTGTATTCACTTCTGGTTGAGGCTGTCGGGCAGTGGTGGAGTTCTGGTTGAGGCTGTCGGGCAGTGGTGGAGTTCTGGTTGAGGCTGTCGGGCAGTGGTGGAGTTCTGGTTGAGGCTGTCGGGCAGTGGTGGAGTAAGTGACAGTAAGTATACAGTTCAACAACATCTGTTGGTGTGAGTGAGCGTATGTGTATGTTAATTACCTGTATCAATCTGGGAATCCTCATAAGTTTATGGTGCAGCCGGTAAATGAAATACCACAGCAGAGGACTACTGTGACTGCAGCTGAACTGCTGGGGGTGGCAGATCTAAAAGAGAGGCACAATTTTCTTAACTGACAATCATACAACTGGCCTCCCGAGTGGCGCAGTGGTCTAAGGCACTGTAGTGCATGAGGCATCACTACAGATCCGGGTTCGATCCCGGGCTGTGTTGCAGCCAGTCACATTTGGGAGACCAGAGATGACGTACAATTGGCCCAGCGTCGTCTGGGTTAGGGGAGGGTTTGGCCAGCTGGGATGTCCTTGTCCCATCGCGCTCTAGCGACACTTGTGTGACGGGCCGGGCGCATGCATGTTGACACGGTCGCCAGTTGTATGGTGTTTCCTCCGACACATTGGTGCGGCTGGCTTCCGGGATAAGTGAGTATTGTGTCAAGAAGCTGTGCGGCTTGGCAGGGTCGTGTTTCGGCGGAGGCATGGCTCTTGATCTTCGCCTCTCCCGAGTCCGTATGGGAGTTGCAGCGATGGGACTAGACTGGAACTACCAATTGGATATCACAAAATGGGGATGAAAAAGGGGTAAAAAAATTCTATGTTAAATAAAATGTAAAAGACAATCATACAACTAAACAGAACGAATGAGTGTAAGGCCTAGATTCAATCAGATCAAGTGTTAACCGGCAATAGCCAACACCGCATAGCTGATGTTTTGGAGGTGTCTGAGGTGAAACTGCGTTGGATCTGTCAAATCGGTAAGCAGCTGCTCTCGATCATTGTCGCGAAACTACACAAAGTGTATAGAAAAATTTTACGCTCAAATTCAAAATCATTAAATGAAATAATGAGGATTTCTATCAGCCTAATCAAGGTGTAGATTACACCTCACATTCCAGTGTTCAAACTTGTAAACAGGGCTCCATGAGATTTCTGTTAACCTGTTGGGGCTAGGGGGCAGTATTTGCACGGCCGGATAAAAAACGTACCCGATTTAAACTGGTTACTACTCTTGCCCAGAAACGAGAATATGCATATAATTAGTAGATTTGGATAGAAAACTGTTTGAATGGTGTCTGTGAGTATAACAGAACTCATATGGCAGGCCAAAACCTGAGAAGATTCCATACAGGAAGTGCCCTGTCTGACAATTTGTTGTCCTTCAGTTGCATCTCTATCGAAAATACAGCATCTTTGCTGTAATGTGACATTTTCTAAGGCTTCCATTGGCTCTCAGAAGTCGCCAGAAAGTGAAATGGGGTGTCTGCAGTCTCTGGGCGAAGTACAGCAGCTCTGTTTGTGAGTGGTCAGCCTGGGAACAGTGAGACTGAGAAGCGCATTCATGAGAATTCTCTTTTTTTTTCAGCCTTTGAATGAATACAGTGTCGCCCAGTTGGAATATTATCGCTATTTTACGAGAAAAATTGCATAAAAATTGATTTTAAACAGCGTTTGACATGCTTCGAAGTACGGTAATGGAATATTTTGAAAAAAAAATTGTCACGAAATGCACTCGCGCTTCACCCTTCGGATAGTGACTTGAACGCACGAACAAAACGGAGGTATTTGAATATAACTATGGATTATTTGGAACCAAAACAACATTTGTTGTTGAAGTAGAAGTCCTGGGAGTGCATTCTGACAAAGAACAGGAAAGGTAATCCAATTTTTCTTATAGTAAATCTGAGTTTGGTGAGGGCCAAACTTGGTGGGTGTCAAATTAGCTAGCCGTGATGGCCCGGCTATGTACTCAGAATATTGCAAAATGTGCTTTCACCGAAAAGCTATTTTAAAATCTGACACAGCGATTGCATAAATGAGTTCTGTATCTATAATTCTTAAAATAATTATGTATTTTGTGAACGTTAATCATGAGTAATTTAGTAAATTCACCGGAAGTTTGCGGTGGGTATGCTAGTTCTGAACATCACATGCTAATGTAAAAAGCTGGTTTTTGATATAAATATGAACTTGATTGAACAAAACATGCATGTATTGTATAACATAATGTCCGAGGAGTGTCATCTGATGAAGATCATCAAAGGTTAGTGCTGCATTTAGCTGTGGTTTTGTTTTTTGTGACATATATGCTTGCTTTGAAAATGGCTGTGTGATTATTTTTGGCAGGGTACTCTCCTGACATAATCTAATGTTTTGCTTTCGCTGTAAAGCCTTTTTGAAATCAGACAATGTGGTTAGATTAACAAGAGTCTTGTCTTTAAAATGGTGTAAAATAGTCATGTTTGAGAAATTGAAGTAATAGCATTTTTGAGGTATTTGTATTTCGTGCCACGCGATTCCACTGGCTGTTGACTAGGGTGGGAAGCAAGCGTCCCACCTAGCCCAGGGAAGTTAATGTGACTCCGTGTAGCCAATGGCGATGTCTGCTTTAGATATAATGCCAGGAGCCGCTTGCGGATTTGACAGCCCTAACACAGTTCCACCTCAGACACCACTATGCGGATGACGGCTAAAGCGGATGTGATTGAATAGAGCCCCAAGTGAGAGAGAGTATGCATGCGTGTTTACATGTAGGTGATAATTACCTGTATCACCTGTCGCGGCCGGTGTAGCAGGTGCAGATGACTGCAGCTGTGGGGGCTGAGGTTGAGCTAATAGGGGTGTCTGATGTTAAAGAGAGACAAACTATTTTCTTTGGTGAAAATAATTACACAACAAAATAGAGTGAGTGATTGAGTGAGTGTGTATACGTTTGTGTGATAATTACCTGGACCACATCACACTACTTCAGGTCTACAAGCCTCTTGAAGTTCCAGCGCGTCACTCCAGGCCTGGAACAGCCTGGTGGAAACATGGTTAGTTGTCACCCACCGAGCCTGGTTGGCAGATCTGAAAGATAGGCACAATATTATTTTAATGACAAAGCCTTGACTACACACTAACCTAAACAGTACAGACTATGGGAGGCGCACAGTACTACATAGAGCCACAACTACATGGAACTCTATTACACATCAAGTAACTCATGCAAGCAGTCAAATTAGATTTAAAAAACAGATAAAATACACCTTATGGAACAGTGGGGACTGTGAAGAGACACAAACACAGGCACAGACAGATGCATACACGCACACACGATAACATACACACACACGTACACATGGATTTTGTGTGGTAGATATGTGGTAGTAGAGTAGTGGCCTGAGGGCACACACTTAATGTGTTGTGAAATCAGTTGTGAATGTATTGTTTTTAAAATTGTATAACTGCCTTAATTTTGCTGGACCCCAGGCAGCAGCTCATGTGGATCCATAATAAATACACACACAAGCTTAATTTATTCTTTGTATTGTATCAGGCAACCACACAGCAGACTTCATTTTCACAACTGCTCATTGTATTTTCCCCTCACAATCTGTGGTGTGTGTGTGTGTTCTGTGTTATTGTGACTTAGAAGTGTCAACCTGACCACATCCTTGTAGTAGGACATTCAGTGATTAGCTTTGAAAAAAAATACTTTCAACAGTGTACAGTAAAAAGGATATCAACTATTCAGATCTGGATTGACAAGTAGGCTAAATCATGTGAAGTTACAAAACCTCTAGAGCTTAGTCTACACTTAAATTAAATAAAGGATACAGGACCTGAGCTCTAGGCCCATGCCTCAGGACAACCTGGCCTGATGACTCCTGGCTGTCCCTGTCCCCAGTCCACCTGGTCGTGCTGCTGATCCAGTCTCTGCCATTTCTGTCTTTGGCTATGGAACCCTGACCTGCTCAGGGCTCACCGGAAGTGTTACCCACCGGAAGTGTTACCTTGTCCCAGACTTGCTGTTTGATCCGGTCTCTCTCTACCGGACCTACTGTCTCAACCTCTAAATGCTCAGCTATGAAGAGCCAACTGGCATTTACTCCTGAGGTGCTGAACTATTGCACCATATATAACCACTGTGATTATTACGTGACACCGCTGGTCATCTACGAACATTTAAACGTCTTGAAGAACAATCTGGCCTAAATGGCTGGACTCTTCTATAATCTCCACCAGCACAGCTAGAAGAAGACTGGCCACCCCTCGGAGCCTGGCTCCTCTCTACATTTCTGCCTTTCTAGGGAGTTTTTTCCTAGCCACTGTGCTTCTACATCTGCATTGCTTGCTCTTTGGGGTTTTAGGCTGGGTCTCTGTATAAGCACTTTGTGACAACTACTGATGTAAAAGGGGCTTTATAAAATAAAGTTGATTGATTGCTTGTATATGCTTCTATTCATGCAAGTAACTCTAAACATAACTCAATGTCATCTTACATTTCCTCAATAGAAAGCTGTACCTTAACACTGTTTCCTGGTATTTCCTGCTAGGGACATGGGGTTCAGGTTTGGGAATTGAGGGCCTAGATAATTGGAATATTAACAATAATTAGTACCCACATTGATGAATGAAATTCAATTTGGGTTAGTTGTGTATCGCATCTGATTGAGGATTGCTGATGATATATTTTCATTTTGAAAATATGCCACTGAACCAACCAATTATATCTAGTGAGAGTGCACACAACCATTAGCTTATTTTACCAGGTCGAAAATAACAGCATTTTTTTCAAGGGAGACTTGGCAAAGAGGGCAGAGCTCTCAAGTAAAATGCATATCCATAGCAATAGCTATGGTACGGCTAAAGACAATGTGACACCACCACAACTGCATGTGTGAGCTCTCTATAATATTAGCTAATTTAACAATTTCCAGACAACAAATAACAGAACAGTAGGAAGGCTATTGTTGTTGTACTGTAGCCTACTGTACCCCACCCCATCAACCAACTACTAACTAGTGACAAGGCTACGTTGTTATCATTTAGTAATGTTGTACTGTAGCCAACTGTACCCCATATCAACCAACTACTAACTAGTGACAAGGCTATAATGTTGTCATTCAGTAATACTGTAGCCTACACCACATTAACCACCTAGCTAGCTAGTGATAGCTTAGCTAGCTAGTTCGAAAGAAACAACCAACGACATCAACAGGGTTTTAAACAAAATGTCTAGCTAGCTAGTATGATGCATGTAAAAACAACTTTACAGATGATTACAAAGTTCGAAAGCAAAATTGCCTTACCGGTCCGCTACTCTTGGGAGCATCGTTAGCATTAGCTAGCTAGCTAGCAGCTGTAGCATGTTAACTATTTTTAAATGTTGTATTATTATTATTATTATTTGTTTATTATAAACAATGTTACCTTTATTTAACTAGGCAAGTCAGTAAAGAACAAATTCTTATTTACAATAACGGCCTAGCTTTCAAATTATCTATCCAGCAAGAATGTCGAGGTCAAAAATGAAATGAACTATTTTAAGCCATGCTGATTCAGTAAAATAAGTCCAGTCGGACTGAAATAATAAACAGGCTGAATGTACATTTCTGTGACTCACTAGCTAACTTTAGCTTTCTAGCTCATTGTGCACCTCTTCCTGTTTACAGTATTCCCTATGGGAAATCAGACTAGACCGGCCATATGTAACATAAGTATATCGGACTCTCCTTGCGTTGTGCTTTCTCCTAATAAATCACATCAGCCAGTGGTCCCAGTTGGGCATACTTTATTCCTGTTGTTAAATGGGAAACAGCACGGTAGTTGTGCAGGGCTTAATGATACTGAAGGCTGTCGATGGCAAAATCCCTTGCATCACATTTTCATACTGGGAAGACCTGACGTTCGCGATCTCCCCCTATCTGCAAGCGGGGCCAATCACAACACACCTTATTGTCATCAGTGGAACCAACCAATACGAATGCTTGAACATTAAGTACACATTTCTTTAGAGGCAAGTGGAAACATAACCAACCCTGTTACACATACACCCGGGTTGGTTTAGATACCCCATTGACAATGCATTGGAAATGGTCCTATGGTTGCAAGTTCGAATCCAGCGATATAAAGTAGTTTTTGAGATTTTAGTTTTGAGTCTATCTTAAACCTTAACCATTCGGAGTCCATGCCCAACCTTTAGATTTCAGAGTTAATGTCTAAACTTAACCGTAACCTTACATTTTTTTTTAGTTCATGTCTAAACCTTAAACACTTCGAAATGTGACGTTTGCTACAACTTCGAAATTTGACATTTGAGAAACATGGATAAACATCAAATTTTGACGCGAGACTGTAAGAGCTAGTTGTCTGACTACCTCATTCTCTCACCTGTCTATCTGATCTCCTCACTCCTCTTATCTGTCTATCCAACCACCTTACTCCTCTCACCTGTCTATCTGACTACCTCCTCCCTCCCCCCAGGCACTGTGGAGTGGTAAAGTGGATGACCCTGCTCCTGAGACCTGACCTCCCAGGCAGTGGACAAGCTCAACAATAAACTCCACACTGACCAGGGGATCGATCTGAGCATGCTCACAGTGGGCGATGGACTCACCCTGGCCATCAAACTCTAATCAAAATCAAATCAAATCAAATTTTATTGGTCACATACACATGGTTAGCAGATGTTAATGCGAGTGTAGCGAAATGCTTGTGCTTCTGGTTCTGACAGTGCAGTAATATCTAAAAAGTAATCTAACAATTCCCCAACAACTACTTAATACATCTAAAAGGGGTGAATGAGAAAATGTACATATAAAAATATGGATGAGCGATGGCCGAGGGGCATAGGCAAGGTGCAACTAGAAGGTATAAAATACAGTATATACATATGATTTGAGTAATGTAAGATATGTACACATTATTAAAGTGGCATTATTTAAAGTGGCATTGTATAAAGTGACTAGTGATCCATTTGTTATAGTGGCCAGTGATTGGGTCTCCATGTAGGCAGCAGCCTCTCTGAGTCAGTGATTGCTGTTTAGCAGTCTGATGGCCTTGAGATAGAAGCTACTCATCAGTCTCTCGGTCCCAGCTTTGATGCACCAGTACTGACCTCGCCTTCTGGATGGTAGCGGTGTGAACAGGCAGTGGCTCAGATGGTTGTTGTCTTTGATGATATTTTTTGCCTTCCTGTGACATCGGGTGCTATAGGTGTCATGGAGGGCAGGTAGTTTGCCCCTGGTGATGCGTTGTGCAGACTGCACCACCCTCTGGAGAGCCTTGTGGTTGAGGGCAGTGCAGTTGCCGTACCAGGCTGTGATATAGCCCAACAGGATGCTCTCGATTGTGAATCTGTAGAAGTTAGTCAGAGTTTTATGTGACAAGCCAAATTTCTTCAGCCTCCTGAGGTTGAAGAGGCGCTGTTGCGCTTTCTTCCCCACACTGTCTGTGTGGGTGGACCATTTCAGTTTGACGTTAATGAGTACACCGAGGAACTTAAAACTTTCCACTTTCTCCACTGCTGTCCCTTCAATGTGGATAGGAGGGTACTCCCGCTGCTGTCTCCTGAAGTCCACGATCATCTCCTTTGTTTTGTTGACGTTGAGTGAGAGGTTGTTTTCCTGACACCACACTCCGAGTGCCCTCACCTCCTCCCTGTAGGCTGACTCGTTATTGTTGGTCATCAAGCCCACTACTGTTGTGTCGTCTGCAGACTTGATGATTGAGTTGGAGGCGTGCATGGCCATGCTGTCATGGGTGAACAGGTAGTACAGGAGGGGGCTGAGCACACACACTTGTGGGGCCCCGGTGTTGAGATTCAGCGAGGTGGAGATGTTGTTTCCTACCATTACCACCTGGGGGCGGCCCGTCAGAAAGTCCAGGACCCAATTGCACAGAGCGGGGTTGAGGCCCAGGGCCTCCAGCTTGATGATGAGCTTGGAGGGTACTATGGTGTTGAATGCTGAGCTGTAGTCAATGAACAGCATTTAATTGTATTTTTTTAAATATATTTTATTTTACCTTTATTTAACTAGGCAGGTCAGTTAAGAAGAAATGCTTATTTTCAATGACGGCCTAGGAACAGTGGGTTAACTGCCTTGTTCAGGGGCAGAACGACAGATTTTTACCTTGTCAGCTCAGGGATTCGATCTTGCAATCTTTCGGTTTCTAGTCCAACACTCTAACCACTAGGCTACCTGCCGCATTCTTACATAGGTATTCCTCTTGTCCAGATGGAATAGGGCAGTGTGCAGTGTGATGGCGTTTGCATCGTCTGTGGACCTGTTAGGGCGGTATGCAAACTGAAGTGGGTCTAGGGTGGCTGGTAAGGTGGAGGTGATACCATCCTTGACTAGTTTCTCAAAGCACTTCATGATGACAGAAGTGAGTGCTACAGGGCGGTAGTCATTTAGTTCAGTTACCTTTGCCTTCTTGGTTACAGGAACAATGGTGGTTATCCTGAAGCATGTGGGGACAGCAGACTGGGATAGGGAGCGATTGAATATGTCCTTAAACACACCAGCCAGCTGGTCTGCGCGTGTTCTGTGGACGTGGCTAGGGATGCCGTCTGGGCCAGCAGCCTTGCGAGGGTTAACACGTTTAAATGTTTTACTCACGTCGGCCCCGGAGAAGGAGGGGGGGGGGGGGGGCGCAGTTCCCTGTTAGCCGGCCGCGACAGTGGCACTGTATTATCCTTAAAGTGGGCAAAGAAGGTGTTTAGTTTGTCTGGAAGTGTGACGTCGGTGTCCGTGACGTGGCTGGTTCTCTTTTTGTAGTCCGTGATTTCCTGTAGACCCTGCCACATACGTCTCGTGTCTGAGCTGTTGAATTGCGACTCCACTTTGTCCCTGTACCGGCATTTCGCTTGTTTGATTGCCTTGCGGAGGGAATAATTACACTGTTTATGTTCAGCCATATTCCCAGACCTCTTTTCACGGTTAAATGCTGTGGTTCGCGCTTTCAGTTTTGCGCGAATGCCGCCACCCATCCATGGTTTCTGGTTAGATTTTAATAGTCACAGTAGGTACAACATCTCCAATGGACTTCCTTATCAATTCACTCATCGAGTCAGCGTATAGGTCGATGTTATTTTCTGAGGCTGACCGGAACATATCCCAGTCTGCATGATTAAAACAATCTTGAAGCGTGGATTCTGATTGGTCAGACCAGTGTTGAATGGTTCTAGTCACTGGTACATTCTGTTTGAGTTTCTGCCTATAAGACAGTAGGAGCAAGATGGTGTCGTGGTCAGATTTGCCGAAGGGAGGGCGGGGGAGGGCTTTGTATGCATCGCCGAAGTTAGAGTAGCAGTGGTCTAGTGTAAAACCCCCGCACGTAGTGCAATCAATATGCTGATAGAATTTAGGTAGCCTTGTTCTCAAAGTTGCTTTGTTAAAATCCCCAGCTACAATAAATGCAGCCTCAGGATATATGGTTTCCAGTTTACATAGAGTCCAGTGAAGTTCCTTTAGGGACATCTTGGGGTCTGCTTGAGGGGAAATGTACACAGCTGTGACGATAGCTGACGAGAATTCTCTTGGAAGGTAATATGGCAGGCATTTGAGTGTGAGGAATTCTTGGTCGGGTGAGCAGAAGGACTTGAGTTCCTGTACGTTATTATGATTACACCATGAGTCGTTAATCAAGAGGCATACACCCCCGCCCTTCTTCCTCCCAGAGAGGTGTTTATCTCTGTCGGAGAAGAGAGATAAAGAGAAGCCCATGGAGAAGCCCGGTGGCTGAACCGATTCCGACAACATATCCCGAGAGAGCCATGTTTCAGTGAAACAGAGAATGTTACAAACTCTGATGTCTTTCTGAAAGGCAACCCTTACTCAAATTGTGTCTACCTTGTTATCAAGAGACTGGACATTGGCGAGTAGTATGCTAGGGAGCAGTGGGCGATATGCACGTCTACAGAGCCTGACCAGGAGGCCGCTCCGTCTGCCCCTTCTGTGGCGCCGTTGTCTTGGGTCGGCTACTGGAATTAGATCCAGTGTCCTGTGTGGTGGTCCAAGCAGAGGATCCACTTCGGGAAAATCGTATTCCTGGTCGTAATGTTGGTAAGTTGACGTCGCTCTTATATCCAATAGTTCTTCCTGGCTGTATGTAATAAGACTTAAGATTTCCTGGGGTAACAATGTAAGAAGCAATACATATAAAAAAACTAAATACTTTATAGTTTCCTAAGGACTCGAAGTGAGGCGAACATCTCTTTCGGGGACCATCTTTTAAAATGTTTATTTTTTATTTGTATACAAGAAAGGACATTGAACATTATGATAACCCATGCTAACTCATGCTAACCCCATGCTAACTCATGCTAAACCCATTCTAACTCACGCTAAACCCATGCTAACTCATGCTAACCCATGCTGACTAGTGCTGACTCATGCTAGCTCATTGTAACTTATGCTAACCTATGCTAAACCATGCTAACTCACGCTTACTCCAAACCCACTGTGATTTATTGGGGATGCCCTGAACATGAATGGGCTGGAATAAATAAACGTTATTTTTCGAAACACTATACATTTTTGAGTGTAAGATTCACTTTTTACTTGAAATTCAAAAGCATGTCAGCCTCAGTCTGAGAAAGAGTTAAATCAGTACCCTCTACCCCCTGAGATTTAATGTGGTTCAGGTTCAATTATTTTATTAGATATGATTCTCCACTGAATTGCTGCCTAAAGAAGTTACATGAATGGATTATATGTATAGCATGTTGTGATGATTTCTGATAATGTTCAATGTCTTTCCATACATAGGTCTATTGCTTCTAAGTAGTGAGTGTCTTGATGTCTGTATCACTAAAACATTTTAAAAGTATGTGTTTATGTGTCTAAAAACAACTTGATTTGAATTGATAATCCACCAACCTATGCGTTCTTGTATCAATCCCTGTGTTCTAGTACTTCTTTAATGTTATAGTTAGAACTTCCAAAAGTAATGTCACGCCTGCTCCCGCTCTTCCCGTAATGCAGGCTTCCCGTAATGCAGGCTTCCCTGCATTACGCACTCCTGCCACCACCATTTATGCACACCTGCCTTCCCTCGTCATGCGCTTCAGCGATATTGGACTCACCTGGACTCACTCAATCACCTGTTTATTACCTCCCCTATATTTGTCAGTTCCCCAGCTCTGTTCCCCGCTGTTGCATTGTTTGTCATATGTCCGTGTTACCCGTGTGATTTCGCTGTTCCTGTCTTGTTCTATGTCTGTTCCTGAATAAATGTCTGACTCCCCGTACCTGCTTCTCCTGTCCGGCGTCGGCCCTTACAAGTAAAGTAAAATGCCATGATAGTTTGAACAATTAAGGTAACTCATCAAATAAAGTAATCAATTGCATCAACACATACAGTGTATCCAATGTGTGAGCCTCTTTACATAGATTCTACTTAAAATCAAATTAAATGTTATTTGTCACATGCGACAAATACAACAGGTGTAGACCTTACAGTAAAATGCTTACTTACAAGCCCTTAACCAACAATATAGTTAAGAAAAAATGGCTGTTAAGAAAGTATTTACTAAATAAACTGAAGTAAACAAATAAAAAAATTTAATTAAAAAGGAAATAGATATTTTTTTATTAAAGAGCAACCATAAAATAACAGTAAGGAGGCTATACAGGGGTACCGGTACAAAGTCAATGTGCGGGGGCACAGGTTAGTCAAGGTCATTGAGGTAATTTGTGCATGTAGGTAGAGGTAAAGTGACTGCATAGATAATAAACAGAGAGTAGCAGCAGAGTAAAAATGGGGGGGGGGGGGGTCAATGCAAGTAGTCCGGTGGTTAGCTGTGCAGAAATGGGAGTAGAAGCTGTTAAAACTTGTTGGAGATAGGAAGCAGTATTTGCACGGCCGGATAAAAAACGTACCTGGTTGAGGCTGTCGGGCAGTGGTGGAGTTCTGGTTGAGGCTGTCGGGCAGTGGTGGACTTCTGGTTGAGGCTGTCGGCAGTGGTGGAGTTCTGGTTGAGGCTGTCGGGCAGTGGTGGAGTTCTGGTTGAGGCTGTCGGGCAGTGGTGGAGTTCTGGTTGAGGCTGTCGGGCAGTGGTGGAGTAAGTGACAGTAAGTATACAGTTCAACAACATCTGTTGGTGTGAGTGAGCGTATGTGTATGTTAATTACCTGTATCAATCTGGGAATCCTCATAAGTTTATGGTGCAGCCGGTAAATGAAATACCACAGCAGAGGACTACTGTGACTGCAGCTGAACTGCTGGGGGTGGCAGATCTAAAAGAGAGGCACAATTTTCTTAACTGACAATCATACAACTGGCCTCCCGAGTGGCGCAGTGGTCTAAGGCACTGTAGTGCATGAGGCGTCACTACAGATCCGGGTTCGATCCCGGGCTGTGTTGCAGCCAGTCACATTTGGGAGACCAGAGATGACGTACAATTGGCCCAGCGTCGTCTGGGTTAGGGGAGGGTTTGGCCAGCTGGGATGTCCTTGTCCAATCGCGCTCTAGCGACACTTGTGTGACGGGCCGGGCGCATGCATGTTGACACGGTCGTCAGTTGTACGGTGTTTCCTCCGACACATTGGTGCGGCTGGCTTCCGGGTTAAGTGAGTAGTGTGTCAAGAAGCAGTGCGGCTTGGCAGGGTCGTGTTTCGGCGGAGGCATGGCTCTCGATCTTCGCCAATCCCGAGTCCGTACGGGAGTTGCAGCGATGGGACTAGACTGGAACTACCAATTGGATATCACAAAATGGGGATGAAAAAGGGGTAAAAAAATTCAATGTTAAATAAAATGTAAAAGACAATCATGCAACTAAACAGAACGAATGAGTGTAAGGCCTAGATTCAATCAGATCAAGTGTTAACCGGCAATAGCCGACACCGCATAGCTGATGTTTTGGAGGTGTCTGAGGTGAAACTACGTTGGATCTGTCAAATCGGTAAGCAGCTGCTCTCAATCATTGTCGCGAAACTACACAAGTGTATAGAAAAATATTACGCTCAAATTCAAAATCATTAAATGAAATAATGAGGATTTCTATCAGCCTAATCAAGGTGTAGATTACACCTCACATTCCAGTGTTCAAACTTGTAAACAGGGCTCCATGAGATTTCTGTTAAGAAGCCTTTTGGACCTAGACTTGGTACTCCGGTCCTGCTTGCCTTATGGTAGCAGAGAGAACAGTCTATGACTAGTGTGGCTGGAGTCTTTAGCAATTGTTAGTGCCTTCCTCTGACACCGCCTGGTATAGAGGTCCTAGATGGCAGAAAGCTTTGCCCCAGTGATGTACTGGGCTGTTCGCACTACCCTCTGATTTTAATTTTATTTATTTAACCTTTAGTTAACCAGGTAGGCCAGTTGAGAACAAGTTCTCATTTACAACTGCGACCTGGCCAAGACAAAGCAAAGCAGTGCGACAAAAACAACAACACAGAGTTACACATGGGATAAACAAACGTACAGTCAATAACACAATAGAAAAATCAGTATACAGTGTGTGCTGTAGTCAATAAATAGCATTCTCACGTTGGTGTTCCTTTTGTTGAGGTGGGAAAGGGCAGTGTGGAGTGCAATCGAGATTGCGTCATCTGTGGATCTGTTGGGGCAGTATGCAAATTGCAGTGGGTCTAGTGTTTCTGGAATAATGGTGTTGATGTGAGCCATGACCAGCCTTTCAAAGCACTTCATAACTACAGATGTGAATGCTACAGGTCGGTAGTCATTTAGGCAAGTTATCTTGGTGTTCTTGGGCACAGGCACTATGGTGGTCTGCTTGAAACATGTTGGTATTACAGACTCGGTCAGTGACAGGTTAAAAATGTCAGTGAAGACACTTGCCAGTTGGTTAGCGCATGCTTTGAGTATACGTCCTCGTAATCCGTCTGGCCCTACTGCCTTGTGAATGTCTTACTCACATCGGCTACGGAGAGTGTGATCGCACAGTTGTCCTGAACAGCTGGTGTTCTCATGCATGCTTCAGTGTTGCTTGTCTTTGAAGCGCGTATAGAAGTAATTTAGCATTGTCTGGTAGGCTTGTGTCACTGGGCAGCTCACGGCTGTGCTTCCCTTTTTTTCAAGGCTGTGTTTTTTTCCCTCGGATGCAACATGCTGGTAAAAATGAGGTAAAACTGATTTAAGTTTCCCTGCATTAAAGTCCCTGACCAGTAGGAGCATCTGGATGAGCATTTTCTTGTCCGAGATATGGGTGTGGTTAACATTGGCTGCCATAAACATTCATTTTACTGTTATCCCTGTAATAGAAACTGTGGATAGAAAATTGCTTTCTAATATTCTAGCCACACGATTAGAGAACTTATTGCCACTAATTGTGAATGGAGACCAAACTGGCTTCATTAAGGGCCGTAAGTCATGTAACAATATCAGGCGGCTTCTTAATGTTATTCAAGCCTATCAGCGAAGTGCTATGGATGGTCTTGTGCTCTCTCTAGATGCTGAGAAAGCATTTGACCATGTGGAGTGGTCCTACCTATTCTTTGCTCTGACTAAATTTGGTCTAGGGGACAACTTTATAAAATGGGTTCATGTTTTATATGATGACCCTCAGGCTGTTGTCCTTGCTAATGGGCTAAGATCAAATAGCTTCTCTACACACAGAGGTACCAGACAGGGCTGTCCTTTGTCCACTCTCCTATTTGCACTCGCTATGGAACCACTGGCCGAGGTCATCAGAGTAACGCCTGCTATTCAGGGCCTGCTCATTGGTGACGTTCATCATAAAATAAGCTTGTATGCTGATGATGTTCTGATATTCATCTCTGGCCCAGAGACTTCGATTACATCTCTTGTTAATATTATTTAATTATTCAGTGAATTCTCAGGCTACAAGATTAACTTAACTAAATCAGAGGCTATGCCACTTGGCAGCCTTCATTCTGTACCTATTACCTCTCCCTCTTTCCTTTTAAATAGTTTCCCTCAGGTTTTATGTATCTGGGTATATTTGTAACTCCTAAATTCCAGCAAATGTACAAAGCCAATTTTGTTCCCTTGTTTGATACAATAAGACAGGATCTAGAGCGCTGGAACTCTCTTCCGATTTCATGGTTGGGTAGAATATCCCACTTGAAAATGAACATTTTACCTAGACTACTTTACCCAATCCAAATAATCCCAATCTTACTCTCCAATAAGGTAATAAAATATGTAAATGGCTGGCTAAGTTCTTTCATATGGAGTAAACGCAAGCCAAGACTTAAGATGGCAGAATTGCAGCTGCCAGGCTCTAGAGGGGCTTGGATTTGTCCAATATTAGGCTTTATCAGTGGTGTGCCCACCTATGTTATGTTTCTGACTGGATCACAAATGATGACTCTATTTGGTTAGACATTAACACTTATTTTTCAAAATACCCTTTACAGGATATTTTATTTTTCAGAAGTTTCAAGTCTGTAAAAGATTACTGCAATAACCCCATTATGCTTAACACACTCAAAGCATGGAGGTCAATTCAATGTTTTTTTGGGAAGGTCCAAACTAACCTCTGCTCGTACCCCAATTCTTAACAGCCCAGATTTTGGTCCAGGATTGCTGGATGCTGGCTTTAACTTGTGGCTTAATAAGGGCATAGGCAGACTAAGTGATTTATTTGCTGATAAGATTGTATTGTCATTTGATCAGATGGTTAAGAAATATCAACTCCCAAAGCAGGACCTTTTCCGCTTTTTACAAGTAAGACATATTTTCAAGAGCACCACCTTGATTGGCAACCCTGATGTGTCTGTCATTGAAATAATGTATTTTTTTCCTAATGTTTTATGATGCTTTGAGGTTCTTTTCTACTGTTGACACTCAGAGGGTGAAACGAGTGTGCGAGAAAGAATTGTCTGTTACTATTGACGAAGAGATGTGGGAGGACATTTAGATATTGTTTTTGCATATCTCCATCTGTAATCGTACTAGAGCAATCCAGTTAAGAATAATACACAGATTGCATATATCCCCAAATCGCAGATATGCTTTAAGCCCCTCTTCCTCCTCTCCTCGGTGTCTTAAATGTAAGACTGATACAGGCACCCTAACACATTGTTTATGGTCCTGTTCCAAATTACGAAGATACTGGTCTAGTTTTCTGCAAGAAACTGAAAAAATCCTAGGGGTCGATCTAGAATTGGACACAGTTTCTTTACTGTTAGGTCTCCCTGGTAGGCATGTTACTCTGTGGGTAAGAGGAGGCTTTACAACATCCTAACTTTCGCAGTGAGGAAAAACATCCTCTTACAGTGGATTAGTGATAATGTCCCTTCTATTAAAGATTGGCATAAGATACTATTTGAATGGGTGCCATTGGAATATCAGACATGTACATTGCATTCTAAAACAGATCAGTTCTACAAAGTATGGGAACCTTACCTAAATAATCTAGAACCTGATTTATCAGCTATTATGCTGCAAGGATTTTCTTAGAATGGTGGTGATCTGTTTCAGAATTACATTGTACGTCCCATGTGTTGGACCTAACTTCTTTATTTAAACTGAGCTGTTGTGTTTAATATCTGTTTGTATGTTTGTTTAAAATTTAGGTATTGAGAGATGAAATGACGGAGATGGGGTGAGAATGGCGGGAAGGGGAACATGATATGTGTGTATACAGTTGAAGTCAGAGGTTTACATACACCTTAGCCAAATACATTTAAACTCAGTTTTTCACAATTCCTGACATTTAATCCTAGTAGAAATTCCCTGTCTTAGGTCAGTTAGGATCACCACTTTATTTTAAGAATGTGAAATAATAGAATAATAGTAGAGAGAAAGATTTATTTCAGCTTTTATTTCTTTCATCACATTCCCAGTGGGTCAGAAGTTTACATACACCCAATTAAAATTTGGTAGCATTGCCTTTAAATTGTTTAACTTAGGTCAAACGTTTTGGGTAGCCTTCCACAAGCTTCCCACAATAAGTTGGTTGAATTTTGGCCCATTCCTGCTGACAGAGCTGGTGTAACTGAATCAGGTTTGAAGGCCTCCTTGCTCGCACATGCTTTTTCAGTTCTGCCCACAAATTTTCTATAGGATTGAGGTCAGGGCTTTGTGATGGCCACTCCAATACCTTGACTTTGTTGTCCATATCCATTTTGCCACCACTTTGGAAGTATGCTTGGGGTCATTATCCCTTTGGAAGACCCATTTGCGACCAAGCTGTAACTTCCTGACTGATGTCTTGAGATGTTGCTTTAATATATCCACATAATTTTCCTGCCTCATGATGCCATCTATTTTGTGAAGTGCACCAGTCCCTCCTGCAGTAAAGCACCCCCACAACATGATGCTGCCACCCCTGTGCTTCACAGTTGGGATGGTGTTCTTCGGCTTGCAAGCTTCCCCCTTTTTCCTCCAAACATAACGATGGTCATTATGACCAAACAGTTCTATTTTTGTTTCATCAGACCAAAGGACATTTCTCCAAAAAGTATGATCTTTGTCCCCATGTGCAGTTACAAACCGTAGTCTGGCTTTTTTAATGGCGGTTTTGGAGCAGTGGCTTCTTCCTTGCTGAGCGGCCTTTCAGGTTATGTCAATACAGGACTTGTTTTACTCTGGATATAGATACTTTTGTACCTGTTTCCTCCAGCATCTTCACAAGGTCCTTTGCTATTGTTCTGGGATTGATTCGCACTTTTCGCACCAAAGTACGTTAATCTCTAGGAGACAGAACGCGTCTCCTTCCTGAGCGGCATGACGGCTGCCTGATCCCATGGTGTTTATACTTGCGTAATATTGTTTGTACAGATGAACGTGGCACCTTCAAGCGTTTGGAAATTGCTCCCAAGGATGAACCAGACCTGTGGAGGTCAAACAATTTTTTTCTGAGGTCTTGGCTGATTTCTTTTGATTTTCCCATGATGTCAAGCAATGTATGTATGTATGTATGTATGTATGTATGTATGTATGTATGTATGTATGTGCGTGCGTGCGTGCGTGTACGTGTTCGCTGTTTTTTTTTGCTTTGTCTTTGTATCTCTTAATATGGGTCAAAATTGTGAAATTCCAATAAAAATACTGTTACAAAATAAAAATCCTCAGCAATCTACATACAATACCCCATATTGACAATGCAAAAACTGTTTTTTAGAAATATTTGCAAATGTATTTACAATAAAAAAAACAGAAATACCTTATTTACATAAGTATTCAGACCCTTTGCTATGAGACACAAAATTGAGGTCAGGTGCATCCTGTTTCCATTGATCATCCATGAGATGTTTCTACAACTTGATTGGAGTCCACCTGTGGTAAATTCAATTGATTGGACATGATTTGGAAAGGCAGACACCTGTCTATATAAGGTCCCACTGTTGACAGTGTATATCAGAGCAAAAACCAAGCTATGAGGTTGAAGGAATTGTCCATAGAGCTCAGAGACAGGATTGTGTCAAGGCACAGATCTGGTGAAGGGTACCAAAAAATGTCTTCAGCATTGAAGGTCCCCAAGAACGCAGTGGCCTCCATCATTCTTAAATGGAAGAAGTTTGGAACCACCACGACTCTTCCTAGAACTGGCTGCCCGGCCAAACTGAGCCATCAGGGGAGAAGGGCCTTGGTCAGGGAGGTGACCAAGAACCCGATGGTCTCTCTAGAGTTCCTCTGTGGCGATGGGAGAACCTTCCAGAAGGGCAACCATCTCTGCAGCACTCCACCAATCAGGCCTTTATGGTTGTGTGGCCAGATGGAAGCCACTCCTCAGTAAAAGGCCACTTGGAGTTTGCCAAAAGGCACCTAAAGACTCTCTGACCATGAGAAACAAGATTCTCTGGTCTGATTAAACCAAGATTGAACTCTTTGGCCTGAATGCCAAGCGTCATGTCTGGAGGAAACCTGGCACCATCCCTACGGTGAAGCATGGTAGTGGCAGCATCATGCTGTGGGGATGTTTTTCAGCGGTAGGGACTGGGAGACTAGTCAGGATCGAGGCAAAGATTAACGGAGCAAAGTACAGAGAGCTCCTTAATTAAAACCTGCTCTAGAGCGCTCTGGGCCTCAGACTAGGGCGAAAGTTCACTTTCCAACAGGACAATGACCCTAAGAACACAGTCAAGACAATAAAGGAGTGGCTTCGTGACAGACGTCTCTGAATGTCCTTGAGTGGCCCAGCCAGACCCCAGACTTGAACCTGATCAAACATCTTTGGACAGACCTGAAAATAGCTGTGCAGCAACGCTCCCCATCCAACCTGACAGAGCTTGAGAGGATCTGCAGAGAAGAATGTGAGAAACTCCCCACATAAAGGTGTGCCAAGCTTGTAGCGTCATAAATGTGCTAACATTTCTAAAAACCTGTTTTTCTTATCATTATAGGGTAGTGAGTGTAGATTGAAAAGATAAAAAAACGATTTAATCAATTTTATAATAAGACTAAGGTAACAAAATGTGGAAAAAGCCAAGGTGTCTGAATACTTTCCAAATGCATTGTAGATTCTATTTCAAGATATGGGTGTGGTTAACATTGGCTGCCATAAACTTTCATTTTACTATGATCCCTGTAATAGAAACTGAAACTTAACTGAGAGCAATAAAAGACAGTCACTATCAGTCAACACACTTCATCTGAACAGGGACAGCTGGCATTTGAAAAAACAAGTCCTGACTTGAATTATGAGGTAAGCAATGGGGGGTTTGAAGTTATTATTTGTTTGTTACAATTTCATTTTAGTATTTTTGAATATGATATGTGATATGATATGTTATGAAATTACCCTTACCAAGGTAAGCAATCTTTTCATTCTTTAGTGCATTATCATCTTGAGGAAATAATTTTGAGTGGCATTTATGCATAATTTGCTATATTGAAAATGCTTTCTTCTCATTGTGTAATACATTAATTTGCTATGAACTTTAAAGGCCCAGTGCAGTCAAAATGTACTTTGTCTTGTGTTTTATTTCATATTGTACAACAGCTGATGAAACAAAAACTGTAAAAGTGTGAAAACATTTGATCAGTGTTATTTCCTGATAGTTGCTGATAGAAAAATACAATCTATACAGGACCTTCTAATTAGAAGGTTCGCAATGGCAGGAGTTTCGGCTTTCCATTACATCACCATGCTCTAAATTTGGTGATAGACCAATAAGAACAAGAGTTCCAAACCTCTGCCAATAACATCTAGTTTTCAGTTTCCCCCTCCCCACTCAGACCTCTCCCAGACAGTCCTAGCAAAATTATTACTTGAGAATTGTTTTTTGTTGAAAAAAATGTTTTAGTTGCCCATGTTAATGGAAATCTATTACAGTAAGGTACTTAATTGTTACCCATAAATGATTTGATATTGATATAAAAACAGCTAAATTACTGTTGTTTACATTTTCTCAAAATCATTCTCAGTGACAGTGAGAACACCCTTGAAAATAATCTAAAGAAACTGCAATGTCACTTCACCTGGGAGCTAAACAAGGAACAGGCTGACCTCAACCTCCTGGAGATAAAACTACGTGAAACCCTGGAAGTAGTTCAGGAGGGCATTGAAGGCAATCTGAAAAGACACAGTTTAAACCTGCTGGCTTATATTAAACACCTGAAAGGTGAAGATAAGAGAGCACTGGAATGCTTAGAGAAGGCAGAGAGGGAAAATGCTCATAGCGAGAGGCTGTGTGTAGTGACGTATGGAAACCTGGCCTGGGTCTGCCATCACATTGGAGATGACATAAGAGCAGACGGGTATATTCAGAAGCTGGAGGAGTTACACAAGGCCTCTGCCACAGCATCCACCTCTGTACTGCAGGCCAGTGCCACAGCCTCAACCTCTGTCCTGCTTGTGCCCAGAGAGGTCCACAGTGAGAAGGCCTGGTCCCTCCTCAAGTTCTCAAAGCACCACTACACAAGGTATCTAGATTAATTATTTATCATGTATATTTTAATAAAAGGCTGACTGATGACTGTTGGCTTTATGTACTGTTTAGTCTGATTTCTCTTTTGGAAATCAATAACACCTCTCCTTTCAGTCCTTTTTCGTCATCTACCCTCCCCTCCTCCCCTCTTCTCTCCCCTCACTCCTCTCGTCTCTTTTCTTCCCTTCTCCTCTCCTTAGAGCCAAGGAGTGCTTTCAAGAGGCTCTGCAGATGGAGCCTGAAGATAAGGAGTGGAACTCGGGTTTTGCCTTCTCTTTGTTCCGCCAGGAGGGCCTGGTGACTAGGAAGGACCAGAGGCTCTCCTATGAGGATTCCCTTGCTGTTAAACAGCTGAATTATGTCCTGGAGCTCAACCCAGACAGCGCCATGACCAGGGTCTACCTGGGCCTGAAGTGCTACAAGAACCGGAGGAACGCAGAGGCCTGGGGCTACATGAGGAAGGCTCTGAGTCTGGCACCCTACGACCTCAGTGTGGTACTACAGGTGGGGAGAGATGTTTAGGTTAAAAAGCATTCTAATGCTCTAAGATTACGTCACATAATTCTGTGATGAGTTGGACCTAGAGGTATTTTGGATTTAGAATGAACAGAATGAACAGGCATCACTGCCTGGTATGGCAACTGCTTGGCCTCCAACCGCAAGGCAAAACAGAGGGTAGTGCGTACGGCCCAGTACATCACTGGGACCAAGCTTCCTGCCATCCAGGGCCTCTATACCAGGCGGTGTCAGAGGAAGGCCCAAAGAATTGTCAAACTCCAGCCACCCTAGTCATAGACTGTTCTCTCTGCTACTGCTCTGCAAGCGGTATCGGAGCGCCAAGTCTAGGTCCAAGAGGCTTCTAAACAGCTTCTACCCCCAAGCCATAAGAATCCTGAACATCTAATCAAATGGCTACCCAGACTATTTGTATTGCCCACCCCCCCACCCCTTCTTTTATGCCGCTGCTACTCTCTGTTATTATCTATGCATAGTCACTTTAATTACTACCTACATGTACATATTACCTCAATTACCTCGACTAACCGGTGCCCCCGCACATTGACTCTGTACCGGTATGCCCTTTGTAAAGTCTCGCTATCGTTATTTTACTGCTGCTCTTTAATTACTTGTTCCTTTAATTTCTTATTCTTATTCATATTTTTTAAACTGCATTGTTGGTTAGGGGCTTGTAAGTAAGAATTTCACTCTAAGGTCTACACCTGTTGCATTCAATGCATGTGACTAATAACTTTGATTTGATTTGAGGTGGGGAGGTTCATGAAAAAGGAGCAGAGTTATGATGAAGCCCTGGCAGTGCTGCATAGGATGCTGCAGAGGGCGCCAAACTCTTCCCGCCTGCACCACGAGATAGCCAACAACTACCGCTGGAGGGCTAAGCAGAGTGGAGACCCCCACGACCAAACACTGCTCAAACGCTGTGTGTTCCATCTGGAGGAGGGGGCACGCCTCAACCCCACACACATCTACCCTCAGGTTAGAGATACATGCATGCACACACACACACACAGTGATAAACACATGCAGGACAGGGAAGCTACATCAAATCAAATTGTATTAGTCACATGCGCTGAATACAACAGGTATTACAGTGAAATGCTTACTCACGAGCCCCTAACCAAAAATGCAGTTTAAAAAAATACGCATACGATTTTTTTTTTTTAAAGTAACAAGTAATTAAAGAGCAGCAGTAAAATAACAATAGCGAGACTATATACAGGGGGGTACCGGTACAGAGTCAATGTGCGGAGACATCGGTTATTTGAGGTAATGTGTACATGTAGGTAGAGTTATTAAAGTGACTATGCATAGATGATAACAAGAGAGTAGCAGCGGTGTAAAAGGGGGTACGGGCAATGCAAATAGTCTGGATAGGCATTTGATTAGATGTTCTGGAGTCTTATTGCTTGGGGGTAGAAGCTGTTTAGAAGCCTCTTGGACCTAGACTTGGCACTTGCTTGCCGTGCGGTAGCAGAGAGAACAGTCTATGACTAGGGTGGCTGGAGTCTTTGACAATTTTTTGGGCCTTCCTCTGACACTGCCTGGTATAGAGGTCCTGGATGGCAGGAAGCTCAGCCCCAGTGATGTACTGGGCCGTACACACTACCCTCTATAGTGCCTTGCAGTCGGAGGTCGAGCAGTTGCCATACCAGACAGTGATGCAACCGGTCAGGATGCTCTCAATGGTGCAGCTATAAAACCTTTTGAGGATCTGAGGACCCAGGCCAAATCTTTTCAGTCTCCTGAGGGGGAATAGGTTTTGTCATGCTCTCTTCATGACTGTCTTGGTGTGTTTGGACCACGATAGTTTGTTGGTGATGTGGACACCAAGGAACTTGAAGCTCTCAACCTGCTGCACTGCATCCCCGTCGATGAGAATGGGGGCATGCACAGTCATCTTTTTCCTGTAGTCCGCAATCATCTCCTTTGTCTTGATCATGTTGAGGGAGAGGTTGTTGTCCTGGCACCACACGGCCAGGTCTCTGACCTCTTCCCTATAGGCTGTCTCGTTGTTGTTGGTGATCAGGCCTACCACTGTTGTGTCATCGGCAAACTTAATGTTGGTGTTGGAGTCATGCCTGGTTGTGCAGTCATGAGTAAACAGGGAGTACAGGAGGGGACTGAGCACGCACCCCTAGGGTCCCCTGTGTTAACATCTGGGGCGGCCCGTCAGGAAGTCCAGGATCCAGTTACAGAGGGAGGTGTTTAGTCCCTGGGTCCTTAGCTTAGTGATGAGCTTTGAGGGCACTATGGTGTTGAACGCTGAGCTGTAGTCAATGAATAGCATTCTCACATAGGTGTTCCTTTTGTCCAGGTGGGAAAGGGCAGTGTGGAGTGCAATAGAGATGGCATCATCTGTGGATCTGTTGGGGCGGTATGCAAATTGGAGTGGGTCTAGGGTTTCTAAGATAATGGTGTTGATGTGGGCCATGACCAGCCTTTCAAAGCACTTCATGGCTACAGACATGAGTGCTACGGGTCAGTAGTCATTTAGGCAGGTTACCCTAGTGTTCTTGGGCACAGGCACTGTGGTGGTCTGCTTAAAACATGTTGGTATTACAGACTCGGACAGGGAGAGATTTAAAATGTCAGTGTAGACACTTGCCAGTTGGTTAGCGCATGCTCGTAGTACACGTCCTGGTAATCCGTCTGGCCCTGCGGCCTTGCGAATGTTGACCTGTTTAAAGGTCTTACTCACATCAGCTGCGACGAGCGTGATCACGCAGTCTTCCAGAACAGCTGGTGCTCTCATGCGTGTTCCAGTGTTATTTGCCTCGAAGCGAGCATAGAAGTAGTTTAGCTCATCTGGTAGGCATGTGTCACTGGGCAGCTCTCGGCTGTGCTTACGTTTTGTAGTCTGTAATGGTTTGCAAGCCCTGCCACATCCGACGAGTGTCAGAGCTGATCTAGTACAATTCGATCTTAGTCCTGTATTGACGCTTTGCCTGTTTGATGGTTCGTCTGAGGGCATAGCGGGATTTCTTATAAGCTTCCGGGTTAGAGTCCCGCTCCTTGAAAGTGGCAGCTCAAGCCTTTAGCACAGTGCGGATGTTGCCTGTAATCCATGGCTTCTGGTTGGGGTGTGTACATACGGTCACTGTGGGGACAATGTCATCGAGGTACTTATTGATGAAGCCAGTGACTGATGTGGTGTACTCCTCAATGCCATCGGAGGAATCCCAGAACATATTCCAGTCTGTGCTAGCAAAACAGTCCTGTAGCTTAGCATCTGCTTCATCTGACCACTTTTTTTATTGATCTAGTCACTTGTGCTTCCCCCTATTTAAGCAGGAATCAGGAGGATAGAATTATGGTCAGATTTGCCAAATGGAGGGCGAGGGAGAGGTTTGTATGCATCTCTGTGTGTGGAGTAAAGGTGGTCCAGAATTTTTTTCCCTCTGGTTGCACATTTAACATGCTGCTAGAAATTTGGTAAAACGGATTTAAGTTTCCCTGCATTAAAGTCCCCGGCTACTTGGAGCGCCGCCTCTGGGTGAGCGTTTTCTTGTTTGCTTATGAATACAGCTCATTCAATGCTGTCTTAGTGCCAGCCTCCGACTGTGGTGGTATATAAACAGCTATGAAAAAAAATACAGATGAAAACTCTCTAGGTAGATAGTGTGGTCTACAGCTTATCATGAGATAGTCTACCTCAGGCGAGCAATAGCTCGAGACTTCCTTAGATATCGTGCACCAGCTGTTATTTACAAAAATACATAGTCCACCGCCCCTTGTCTTACCAGACACTTCTGTTCTATCCTGCCGGTGCAGCGTATAACCAGCCAGCTGTGCGTTGATAGTGTCGTCGTTAAGCCATGACTCCGTGAAGCATAAGATATTACAGTTTTGAATGTCCCAGTAGTAGTTTAATCTTCCGTGTAGGTCATCTATTTTATTGTCCAAAGATTGCACATTTGCTAGCAGAATGGAAGGAAGTGGGGGTTTATTCGATCGCCTACGAATTCTCAGAAGGCAGCCCGCCCTTCCGTACCCTTTTTCTCCGCCTCCTCTTCACGCAAATCACGGGGATCTGGGCCTGTTCCCGAGAAAGCAGTATATTGTTCGCGTCGGGCTCGTCAGACTCGTTAAAGGAAAAAAAGGATTCTGCCAGTCCGTGGTGAGTAATCGCAGTCCTGATGCCCAGAAGTTATTTTTGGTCATAAGAGACGGTAGCGGCAACATTATGTACAAAATAAGTTACAAAAAATACGTTACAAACAACGCAAATAAACAAACAAAAAAAACACAATCGGTTGGGGGCATACACTATTATCACTGATTTACCACATCCATTCTCCTCTCGACTCTGACCCAGGTGATATTCAAATCCTTTATTTATCACCGAGTTATGGTAATAAAACCTAAACAAGACAATCTCCTCCTCTCCCCCAGGTGGAGCTGGCTGTGAGGTACTCAGAGCTGAAGGACACCAGTAAGGCCATGGACAAGTTCCAGGAGCTGTGGTCCCGGTCAGATCTGAAGCCCTCCAACCGCCAGGCCTGGCACCGCATGTATGGTGACGTCCAGCTCTACCACCTGGGCTCTGAGAGAACCGCTGTCAACCACTACAAGGAGGGCATGAGGCTCTATAACATATCATCTGAATGGAGTCAGTGTAGAAGAAGGCTGCTCAAAGTGCTGACGTTTAACAAGGAGAGGAGAGGAGATGACCCCTATGATATCAGAGAGTTTGTTGACTCATTCAAGAGAGGGGTTTTTAATGTGGAGGATGCTGGGGTGTCGACACTGGCCACCCATAGCCCAGTTCATCATGAGTAGCCTTCCACTGTGGCTTTACCATCAACAGCTCTTTACATGTTTGATCATTCATAATAACAATTTGCTGATAATGTATTTAATAT
Organism: Salmo trutta; assembly: GCF_901001165.1. Classification (NCBI taxonomy): domain Eukaryota; kingdom Metazoa; phylum Chordata; class Actinopteri; order Salmoniformes; family Salmonidae; genus Salmo; species Salmo trutta. The sequence goes on along the minus strand of NC_042974.1, from coordinate 44,482,237 downwards.
ACACTGAGTACACCAAACATTAGGAACACCTTCCTAATATTGTATTGCCCCCTCCCTTTTTGGCCTCAGAACAACCTCAATTCGGCGGGGCATGGACTCTACAAGGTGTCGATCCTGTCCCATGTTGACTCCAATGCCTTTGGATGGTGGACCATTCTTGATTCACACGAGAAACTCTTGAGCGTGGAAAAACCCAGCAGCGTTGCAGTTCTTGACACAAACCGCTGTGCCTGGCACCGACTACAATACCCTGTTCAAAGGCAATTCAATATTGTGTCTTGCCCATTTACCCTCTGAATGGCATACATACACAATCCATGTCTCAATTGTCTCAAGGCTTAAAAATCCTTCTTTAACCTGTCTCCTCCCCTTCATCTACACTGATTGAAGTGGATTTAACAAGTGACATCAATAAGGGATCATAGCTTTCACCTGGATTCACCTGGTCAGTCCTTGTCATGTGTATATACTGACTGACATTCACCTGGTCTAAAAAGCACTTTACATACACTTTTTTTTGTATAGCGGGTGGGGTGAAGGGAATTAGGGGTGACGAATAAAATACTACATTGCCCCTCAAATTGAATTAATTATATAAATATAATATATTTAAATATAAACATTTTGCCTATGACATTGTTTAAAATAAGTGAATCCCTGTGCATGCTATTCTAACATACAGCTGAGAAGTGAGATGGAGTTAAGTGCTTATTTTTATAAAGTTATACTATTTCATAATAAAAAATATGTTTGCTGATACATTGTTTTCTCTTATTGCAGCCAGTGACCGTAAACACATATTTACTATTCTCTCTCTCTATGAGGGTTTGATATCTCACCAATAGTGTAAAAGGTTATCCTTCATCTGATATCATATATTATTCACTCAAATATATCACTGATTTCTATGGGGCAGCCTACATAAAGTAAAACATTGCTTCTTGTAGTGAGGTGTGAAGGATGGCTGGATCACTGGAACACATCCAAGTCATTTGCCTGATTTCTGGCTTTTCAGCCAGCCTGTCTGTCTGTGCCAAGACTTGTGCATTTTTCCTCATATAGACATTTATAAAAAGGTGCAAGGTTAAAAGTACTGCTTGACTGAGAAATGGGAGTGGTTATGTCTAGGCCTAGGGTGATTCTTGCATTACTATTTTACACTTGCATTACAGTAGTCTCTTGTAGGCCAATACAGTAATATTACAAGCAAAGCAAATTCAGCCAAACCAGAATGTACAACCACTTTCCATAATATTAAGAAAAATCATCAAAACAAGGAAAGCTTTAGCCCCTTGAATAAAACAATAGTCTGAACACTTAAAATGTATTAAACTTGTGATTTTGAGGTGTCATTGTAGACTACAGACGTTTTTAAGGGAAATGCTCTCCTATGGTCTACGTCACTGCTGTCTGCGACAAAACATTGAGGGAGGGAGAGAGAGAGAACGCCATAGATAGAGGAAGCGCGCATTGGCAGGCAGTCAAGCCTACAGCTGATTCAATACATTTTCAGCACTATGGACAGTTCCATTCTGCAGCTCGAGCGGACAGAGGGGGTATAAAAGATAGGAGCAGCGCTACTTAGCCTACCAACCCCGCTGAGACAACTGAGGCAACATGAGCCACCACATTGAGTTTCGGTCGGGTTCTCCACATAGGAGAGCTCAAGATGACTATTCCCGCTATCAACACAAACTGACCGGATCCCCCTCGGCGTCCAGGACCGTTATAGGCTTTGAGTCGGCTACCGCATTTATGAACAGAGGATATGCGACGACGACGAAGAGCGAATTCGGATCGGTTCCGAGATCATCGGATATCTTTTTAGATTTATCAAACACGTTTACCGGGGTGTTGACGAAAATGAATGAGAAAGAACTGCTCCATGGGCTGAACGGCCGTTTCACCGGGTTCATCGAGAAGGTGCGTCATTTGGAGCACCAAAATGAATTGCTCGAGAGGGAAATCGGGGAAATCAAACAGAAGGCACAGTCCCCCGCATCTCTGGCACAGGAGCACGAGTCGGAGCTTATGGATCTGAGGAAACTAGTGCATGACATCACCCTTCAGAAGCGTCAGATCGTGATAGAACATCGGAACCTGGAGGAAGACTTCCTCACCTTGAGAGACAAGTACGACCGGGAGGCTCGTGAACGCTCGGACGCAGAGAAAGTCATCCTGGTGCTGAAAAAGGACGCCAACGACGCATACCTGGCAAAACTTCAGCTGGACAAGAAAGCGCAGTCTCTGGTGGACGAGATTCACTTCCTGAAGAAAAACCATGAGGACGAGGTGTTGGAGATGGTGGCCCAGATCCACGAGTCTCAGGTGACGGTCGAGGGGCACGCCTTTGCAAAACCCGATATCACTGCGGCTCTCCGGGACATCCGTGCACAGTTGGAAGGTCACGCCGCCTCCGACATCCTTGAGGCCGAGGAGGGCTTCCGTGTCCAGTTCACAAAGTTGACAAAAGCGGCAGAGAGCAACAGAGAGGCGCTGAAGGCAACACAGCAGGAGATCCAGGAGAACAGAAGGCGCTTCCAAAGTAAGAACATTGAACTGGACTGCGCGAAAGGAAAGAGAGAGGCCCTGGAAAAACAACTACATGAGCTGGAGGAGCGTCACTATTCGGAAATGATTAATTACCAGGTAGGCTATGGTTTATCTTGTACCGCTAATAATTAATTGTAAATAAACATATGCATTTGAATGATGACGCCTGACATCATACCAACCAAAGTGGCTGATGTAAATGATTGACTATTTGTGTGCTTTTCTGTACAGGACACTGTCAGGCAGCTGGAGAATGAGCTGACTGATGCTAAACTAGACATGTCTGGCCACCTGAGAGAGTACCAGGACCTGCTGAATATCAAAATGGCTTTGGATGTGGAGATTCTCTCTTACAGGTAAGAGACATAAACTCTGTCTCTCTCACAAGATAAGGAAACTTGTGTGGAGCTTGTTTTGGTCATTTTGAATATCAAAGTCTAGCCATACAATATCCTTGACAAAGGAAAATACCATATATGTTATTTTTATTTTTTTATTTAACCTTTATTTAATTAGGCAAATCAGTTAAGAACAAATTCTTATTTACAATGATGGCCTACCCCTGCCAAACCCTAACCCGGACGATGCTGGGCAAATTGTGCGCCGCCCTATGGGACTCCCAATCATGGCTGTTTGTGAAACAGCCTGGAATCAAACCAGGGTCTGTAGTGACGCCTCTAGCACTGAGATGCCTTAGACCACTGCACCACTCGGGAATTATAGTGTGTTCCTGGATCTATTTCTGGGGATAACCAGGGGTGCACATTTTATTCTACCCCAGCACTAACACATTTGAAAATGTGCAAATCTGTCATAGTGTTAGTGAGGGACCACTACAGACACAGTTAATAATGGATAAAAAAAGAAAAAAAAGAAACAGTAGTCATTTTATAGAAATAGAGGTAGTTTGATTTCATATTTAACACATCAAATGAACAGACCATGGCTCATATCACAATACACAATGACACTTTAGTCATAATATGGATATTGAGACACATCTACACAAATTGGGACATATCCATATTATTGTCATGATGGTAATCACGCCTAATAAGTCTCTGTCTCCCTATAGGAAACTCCTGGAGGGTGAGGAGTTGCATCTTTCCACCATCTCTGACACCCACATCTCCATGCCCTACATCTACCGCCAGTCCCCTGTCTATACCCTGTCTTCCCTGGCCCGGCAGGGAGGGCCCACACGCAGGTCTGAGCCCCAGTACAAGTTTGTAGAGGAGATCATCACTGAGACCACAAGAGAGGTGGAGTCCGAGTTTGAGGAGACAGGCTCTGAGGAGACAGGAGAGGGAGAGAAGGAGGGAGAGGAGAGTGACAAAGCTGAGAGGAGGGGTAAGGAAGAGGAGGATGAGGAAAAAGAGGAAGATGTAGGTAAAGTGGATCTTAAAGTGGATGCCCCAGAGGAAGAGGGGGAACAGGAGGAAGAGTCTAAGGGCCAGCAGATAGAAACATCAGCAGAGGTCGAGGTAAATGGAGATGGAGTTAGCCCTAGCAAGGGAGAAAATGGAGAGGAAGGAGATGACAAAGGAGAGGAGGACATTGACACAGGTGACAATACACAAAGTGAAGTCAAATCAGCTAAGGCCACCAGTGAGGAAGAGAAGGAAAAACTGGACACAACAGAGGAGATAGACGGTGAGATAAAAGATGCGGGGGAGCCATTAGAAAAAGATAACACCCCAAAACATGATAAGTCCCTGCCAGAGGTTCCCATGAAGGGTGACATCTCCATAGAACCCAAAACGTCAAAGTCAGAGGATATTCAAACAGAAAGTTCAATAAAGGGTGAACCACAGGTCCCCACAGAGGACATCTCCAAAGAGCCCAAAAAGGTGTCAGAGGAAAGCAAAAAAGAAAGCCCATCAAAAGAGAAAAAAGAGGTAGATCTGAAAGAGCAGAGCGCCCTAGCACTGGAGCAGAAGCCTGATCAGAAGGCGCACAGAGAATCAGACCAACTTCAAGAGGCAGAGAGTGCTGTGACAACACAAGAACAGGATCTCCCTGAGCCCACAGAGAAGGACATGAAATCCCCTGATATCACTGCTGAGCTGAAAAACAGCTCCACCGAGGAGACATGGGGACAGGTGACGTCACCAGATGATTCTGGTGTAAAAACTACACAGGATGACAAAACGGTAGGAGGTAAAATTTCAGCTGGACTTCCCAGCACAACAACTGAGTGTGAGGAAGAGCCTGTGCCAAAGACCCCTGAAAAGGAGGTTGGTCTGACAGAGCCAAAAATGAGCAGCAAGGATGATAGTGTAAAAACTGTTGAGCAGAATGAATCTAATGGCAGTGAAAATTTCACAAATGATATCTCAACAGCTGAGGAAAAAGTGAAAGAATATGATACATCCTCTAAACTAGACACAACTATCTCCCCTAAAGAGGAAACAACCCCACAACCAGAGCCAACCGTCACCCCCAAAGAAGAAACATCCCCAAAAATGGACCCAATAGTCACCCCCAAGGACGAGACATCACCTAAACCAGACCCCACATTCACCCCTAAAGAAGAAACATCACAATCAGACCCAACAATTACCCCTAAAGAAGAACCATCCCCTAAACCAGAACCAGCAGTCACCCCTAAAGAAGAACCATCCCCTAAACCAGAACCAGCAGTCACCCCTAAAGAAGAACCATCCCCTAAACCAGAACCAGCAGTCACCCCTAAAGAAGAACCATCCCCTAAACCAGAACCAGCAGTCACCCCTAAAGAAGAAACTTCCCCAAAACCAGAAACAGTAGTCATCCCTAAAGAAGAAACTTCCCCAAAACCAGAACCAACAGTCACCCCTAAAGAGGAAACTTCCCCAAAACCAGAAACAGTAGTCATCCCTAAAGAAGAAACTTCCCCAAAACCAGAACCAACAGTCACCCCTAAAGAAGAAACTTCCCCAAAACCAGAAGTCACCCCTAAAGAAGAACCTTCCCCAAAACCAACCCCAAACATCACCCCTAAAGAAGAAACTTCCCCAAAATCTGAACCAGCAGTCACCCCTAAAGAAGGAACTCCCCCAAAACCAGCCTCAAACATCACCACTAAAGAGGAGACCTCCCCTAAACCAGAATCAACCATCACCTCAAAATATGAAATATCCCCTAAACCAGCCCCAACCGTCACCCCTAAAGAAGAAACATCAAAACCAGCCCCAACCATCAAACCTACCGAGATCACCCCTAAAGATGAAATATCCCCTATATCTAACTTAATCATTACCCCAGAATCAACGACCACCCCTACAGAGAGTGAAACGATCAACAGTGGTGACAAAGCTGAGACTGCCACACCACCAGAGAAACAGGTGCCTGCCGTTGCAAACAGCAAGGACTCACACAGAGAGGCGCCAGAGAGCAGCACAACTCAGGTGAAACCAGAGGAAAGTACGGCTAAAGAGCCTGAGGTTACGGATCCCAACGATGAAACCCTAAAGACAGAGAACGTGAAGACCAAGGCCTCTGAGGAAAAACCTGAACATGTGGAGATATCTATTACAAAGACATCGCCAGTGAAAAAACAGGATGTATCAGCCGTGGGTTTGAAAGAGAAAACTGTTGATGGGAAAACAACAGAAGGGGCTCAATCTAAAATAGACGAGACAGGCTTTACAGGAGGTGATGAAGAGAGCAAAGATGACAAAACTGCGAAGAAGACATCAACAGGGCAAGCTGCTCACCCAATTGCAGAAAAGCAAGCTAAACCTAAAACCTGGGACTTAACCTCTTTTTAGAATGACCAGATTTAGAGGTCAGTAGAGGTTTTCTGTAAACCTGCATGATTAGTGCAAGCCTTCAAAGCAATATGAGAACTGCTCCACCTTGAAAGATTAACTGACGCTTAATATGTACAGTATCATAATTCATAACTGTCAATTATGAGACCATTAATGAGCTCCTGCGAGAGATGTACTGTAATATGGAATGTAACAAATCAAAAGCTGTATTTTGCTGTACCTATTTTCTTCTGCCCAAGCGATGATAATGTGAATTGAGATAATAATGTTCATGGTTGATAATGTGATTTGATAATGCCTGAATGAGCCAAGAAATAAATGCTATTGGAAGAGCACTTCTGTTTCCAGCTATTCTAACTTGCTGTGCTGTATTCCACCTGATAAGATGCACCACATACCAGTCAACTTAAGAGTAAAAAAAAGGCTTTTGTCTTTACATCAGTGTCCCCATGATGAAACAGAGGTAGTTTAGGGTCACCCAGTTGCTCATAAAAGTGCCTTATAGTCAGGTCTTTATATAGACCAAAGTATCTGGATAAGGTGACCCTCAATTCATCAGCTTTGAAAGCGTGCTGCTGACACACCACATTGTTGAACTGACCTTGTTCCCTGACCCTCACAATCTTTTACCCATGTGAGGTAGTCTATAGGTCAGATTCCAGGCCAACTATACTGAACAAAAATAAATGTAACATGTAAAGTTTTCATGAGCTGAAATAAAATATCCCATACATTTTACATAGGCACAAAATGCTTATTTCTCTCAAATGTTGTGCATACATTTGTTTACATACCTGTTAGTGAGCATTTCTACTTTGCCAAGATAATCCATACACAACCGCAGACTACGTGTAACCACGCCAGCCCAGGGGCTCCACATCCTGCTTCTTCACCTGCGGGATTGTCTGAGACCAGCCACCCAGACAGCTGATGAAACTGTGGTTTTGCACAACCGAAGAGTCAGAAACCGTCTCAGGGAACTCATCTGCATGCTCATCGTCCTCACCAGGGTCTTGACCCGACTGCAGTTCAGCGTTGTAACCGACTTCAGCGGGTAAATGCTCACCTTCGATGGCCACTGGCACACTGGAGAAGTGTGCTCTTCAAGGATGAATCCTGGTTTCAACTGTACAGGCAGATGGCAGACAGCGTGCATGGCAAAATATGTCCCAGTTCTTCCGTGGCCTGCACATTCAGACATGTCACCCATTGAGCATGCTTGGGACTCTCTGGATCGACAGTGTGTTCTAGTTCCCGCCAATATCCAACAACTTCGCACAACCATGGAAGAGTGGGACAACATTCCACAGGCCACAATCAACAGCCTGATCAACTCTGTGAAGATGTGTTGTGCTGCAGGAGGCAAATGGTGTTCACACCAGATACTGCATTTCTGACCAATGTGGCCAACAGATGCATATCTGTATTCCTAGTCATGTGAAATCCATAGATTAAGGCCTCATTTCAAATGACATTTCCAATAATTCACGAACATCTTTGAAATCGTTACGTTTATATTTGCACGCCTTGAAAGGGGTTTAACATACCAGACTGCAGTCAATGACGAGGCAAGCAATCGTTGGTTGATGGCATTTATACATATGAAATATACAGAGCACAAAACATTATGGACACCTGATCTTTCCATGACAGACTTACCAGTGAAAGCTATGATCCGTTATTGATGTCACTTGTTAAATCCACTTCAAATCAGTGCAGATGAGAGGAGCCAAGTTAAAGGATTTTTAACCCTTGAGGAATGAATTGTGTGCCATTCAGAGGGTGAATGGGCAAGACAAGATTTAAGTGCCAAGAACTGCAACGCTGCCGGGTATTTCAAGCTTAAGTGTCCCATGGGTATCAAGAATGGACAACCACCCAAAGGACATCCAGTCAACTTGACACAACTGTGGGAGTCACAGTGGGCCAGCTTCCCTGTGGAAGCCTTTGACACCTTGTCAAGTCCATGCCTCAACGAATACAGGCTGTTCCGAGGGCAAAAGGGGGTGCCACTCAATATTAGGAAGGTGTTCCTAATGTTTGGTATACTCGGTGTATATGCAAGACCTCCCAAGGCCAGAGAAGTTCAGCTCCCAAAAAAAGCCAGGAGTTGGTTTCTGGAGTTCAAAGACTTTATTGAAAAGTTAAAACATACACGTAACACCTTCCAGGTTTCCGGTGATCTCGTTCTCAGTCAGCCAAGTGACCAGAAGAAGCTACTGGGATAGCATTCACACTGAACTTGACTTAGCGTACACCACACACACACCAAAGCCAGACAGTATCCAGGCAGTTCGGCTTTACTGTGAACCTTATTAAACCCTTCCATAGTCTTCTGCAGCAAAGTAGAAAACAAAAGAAAGCCTGCCCGGTCAGCCAAGAATTAAAGGTTTAACCCCAACATAGAATCAGTTTCAAGCCACCCAAAATCTGCTCAGTTTAAGCAAGGGCTTCATCATGTAGTGTTGATATAACATCTCAAATCCTGATGGCTGACTGACAGATCATAACAGTACAACACAGCTTTAACCCCGTCCTCATGTGCGTGGAAGGAAAAACAAAAAGGCGTATGATATTTAAATAGTAGAGGAGCCTAGTGCAGTGAATAACGCAGTTAGAAATGAGATGTGTTCGGACAAAATATTAGATGATTGGTTAGAAATGGTCAAATCAGGAAGGTATGACCAAACCCAACCGCTGTGTTTAACCAATCTGATGTCTCACCAAATAAACACACTTCAGAGATGTACATAGAAGCCACAGGTGACCAACTGGCCACATGGGAGAACAATGTGGTGTATTTCATTGTCATGGCAGTGTTGGATAGATGCAATGAAATGGTGTATACATTATTGACCCAATGAAAGTGTCTTCGATGGAAACTGCAAAGCAAACATTTACAACAAAGAATGACGGGGTAGTTTTTTTTCTCGTTGTAGCCTCTGAACAAATCCCTTCCATTCATGAAATACCCCCTTGCTGGTTTGAGTTGGAAATGCATTTTAAGGGCAGATACTGCTGATATCCTCTCGTTTCCTTCACCGCAAGGAGAGTTTAGGCCTCCAGTTCCAACCCCAGGCCCAGCTTGTGGCCTCCAGTGTTGATGCCCTTACCATCTACCAGGGCAGAGAGGGTGAGTTTCACACCTGCAACAGGAGAGAGGTGGTCAGGGTCACATTCAGGATGACAGTGAAGAAAATAGGTGTCAACTAGGGATGGAAATTAACGTCTTGGTGACAGGGGGCAGTATTCAGAAATTCAGATGAATAACATGCCCAAATTAAACTGCCTGCTACTCGGGCCCAGAAGGTAGGATATGCATATTATTAGTAGATTTGGATGGAAAACACTGAAGTTTCTAAAACTGTTTGAATGATGTCTGTGAGTATAACAGAACTCATATGGCAGGCAAAAACCTGAGAAAAAAATCCAACCAGGAAGTGACTTGTAGTTTTTCTATCTAATCCCTATTCAAACTACAGTGTCTGTGGGGTCCTTTTGCACTTCCTAAGGCTTCCACTAGATGTCAACAGTCTTTAGAACCTTGTTTTATGCTTCTACTGTTGCTGGACAGAGAATAGGAACTGACTCAAGCCTGGGACCAACGAGTTGTTTACTGCGCAGGCACGCAAGTGCGCCCTTCCTTTTTCCTCTGTAATGAATACGCTTTTGACCGGTTGGAATATTATCAAAGATTTGTTAAAAAGACCCTAAGGCTTGATTGTAAACATCGTTTGACATGTTTCTACGAGCGGTAATGGAACTATTTGACTTTCGTCTCTGGTTTTGCGCTCTCGCGTTGTGCCTTTGGATTAGTGATCTGAACGCGAACAAAACGGAGGTATTTGGACATAAATATGGAGTTTATCGAACAAGACAAACATTTCTTCTGGAAGTGGGAGTCCTGGGAGTGCATTCCGACAAAGATCAGCAAAGGTAAGTGAAGATTTACAATACTAATTCTGAGTTTAGTTGACTCCAGAACTTGGCGGGTAACTGTATAGCTTGCTTTGATGGCTGAGCTCTGTACTCAGAATATTGAGAAATGTGCTTTCGCCATAAAGCCATTTTAAAATCTGACAGCAGTTGCATTAAGGAGCAGTGTATCTATAATTCTTTCAATAACTTGTACATTTGATCAACGTTTATGAGTATTTTTGTAAATGATGTGCTCAGTCACTGGAAGTTTGAGGGAATACATTTTCTGAACATCACACGCCAATGTAAAATGGGGTTTATGGATATAAATATGAACTTTATCAAGCAAAACATACATGTATTGTATAACATTGAGTCCTGGGAGTGTCATCTGATGAAGATCAAAGGTTAATGATTAATTTTAGCTGCATTTCTGGTTTTTGTGGCACCTCTCCTTGCTTGGAAAATGGCTGTGTGGTTTTTCTTGTTTAGGCGCTCTCCTAACATAATCTAACGTTATGCTTTCGCCGTCAAGCCTTTTTGAAAATCAGACACTGTGGTTGGATTAAGGAGAATCTTATCTTTAAAAAATGGTGCATAATACTTGTATGTTTGAGAAATTTGAATTATGAGATTGTTGTTTTGAATTTGCCACCCTGCTATTTCTCTGGCTGTTGATAGTGTGTACCGCGGGTGGGATGCTAGCATCCCAGAGAGGTTTTAGCCAGAGGGTAGTACTTTCAGACAGATGTGCAGAACTACTGAAAATCCTTAAGTTTCAACCCTGGTGTCAACATTGCAGATATAAATATCCTATAGAGCACACATGATTTCCTATTTTAAAATGAGAGAGAAACAAGTCTGACAAACTTCTATTGAAGCCTTCTGTAGCACTGCATGAGTGTATCTATAACAATACTCAGACACATTGATAGCAAGTGAATAGGATGTCGCATTACTAGGGACTCACTCGCTGAGATAATCTGCAATCAAGTCGTTGGAATCTCCCCTTTAAAACAGCATGCATGATGGCAGTCGCTGGGAATATCTGGTCGCTAGCTCTCTCTCCCTCTATTGGCCGACTGTCACTCCTTTCATTGAAAATGACTGGTGCCGGTAGCTCATTTGCGGATTATCTCACCATGTGCGAGTCCCCAGTAAAATATTAACATCTTTAAAATCAATTTGTGCAGTACAGTGTATACATGCACTTATAGAAACATTCCTACTTCCCTCCCCCCCATATAATGTACAGCATTATCCAATGAATTTATCGCAGAGACAGTACTGTATGAGAGTTATTAAGCGCTTAGGTTGAGGAAGAGAAGCAGATACTTTTGTTTGTGTGTATGTGAACACCCCTTCAAAAATCAGATTTGGCTAGTGAGGGAAAAAAGTATTTGATCCCCTGCTGATTTTGTACATTTGCCCACTGACAAAGAAATGATCAGTCTATAATTTTAAATGGTAGGTTTATTTGAAGAGTGAGAGACCGAACAAAATATTCCAGAAAAACACATGTCAAAAATGTTATAAATTAATTTGCATTTTAATGAGGGAAATAAGTATTTGACCCCTCTGCAAAACATGACTTAGTACTTGGTGGCAAAACCCTTGTTGGCAATCAGAGGTCAGATGTTTCTTGTCGTTGGCCACCAGGTTTGCACACATCTCAGGAGGGATTTTGTCCCACTCCTTTTTGCAGATCTTCTCCAAGTCATTAAGGTTTCGAGGCTGACGTTTGGCAACTCAAACCTTCAGCTCCCTCCACAGATTTTCTATGGGATTAAGGTCTGGAGACTGGCTAGGCCACTCCAGGACCTTAATGTGCTTCTTCTTGAGCCACTCCTTTGTTGCCTTGTCCGTGTGTTTTGGGTCATTGTCATGCTGAAATACCCATCCACGACCCATTTTCAGTGCCCTGGCTGAGGGAAGGAGGTTCTCACCCAAGATTTGACGGTACATAGCCCCGTTCATCGTCCCTTTGATGCGGTGAAGTTGTCCTGTCCCCTTAGCAGAAAAACACCCCCAAAGATCCTCCCGTGTAGTTCTGGGCTGATTCCTCACCATTCTCATGATCATTACAACTCCACAGGTGAGATCTTGCATGGAGCCCCAGGCAGAGGGAGATTGACAGTTATTTTGTGTTTCTTCCATTTGCGAATAATCGCACCAACTGTTGTCACCTTCTCACCAAGCTGCTTGGTGATGGTCTTGTAGCCCATTCCAGCCTTGTGTAGGTCTACAATCTTGTCCCTGACATCCTTGGAGAGCTCTTTGGTCTTGGCCATGGTGGAGAGTTTGGAATCTGATTGATTGATTGCTTCTGTGGACAGGTGTCTGTTATACAGGTAACAAACTGAGATTAGGAGCACACTCTTAAAGGGAGTGCTCCTAATCTCAGTTTGTTACCTGTATAAAAGACACCTGGGAGCCAGAATCTTTGATTGAGAGGGGGTCAATACTCATTTCCCTCATTAAAATGCAAATCAATTAATAACATTTTGTTTCATCATGCCTTTTTCTGTATTTTTTTTGTTATTCTGTCTCTCACTGTTCAAATAAACCTACCATTAAAATTATAGACTGATCATTTCTTTGTCAGTGGGCAAACGTACAAAATCAGCAGGGGATCAAATACTTTATTCCCCTCTCTGTATTTCAGCTACACCCGTTGCTGACAAGTGTATAAAAATTGAGCACACCCATGCGATCAAACATTGACAGTAGAATGACCTTACTGAAGAGCTGTGACTTTCAACGTGGCACCATCATAGGAAACCCCCTTTCCAACAAGTCAGTTCGTCAAATGATTGCCCTGCTAGAGGCGCCCCAGTCAACTGCAAGTGCTGTTATTGTGAAGTCGAAATGTCTAGAAACAACGGCTTAGCCGAAGTGGTAGGCCACAGAAGCTCAGAACAGGGCAGCCGAGTGCTGAAGTGCGTACAAATCGTCAGTCAGAACACTCCCTACAGAGTTCCAAACTGCCTTTGGAAGCATTATCATCACAAGAACTGTTTGTCGGGAACTTCATGAAATGTATTTCCATGGCCGAGCAGTCGCACACAAGCCTAAGATCACCATGCGCAATGCCAATCGTCGGCTAAGGTGGTGTAAAGCTCAGCACCATTGGACTCTGGAGCAGTGGAAACACGTTCTCTGGAGTGATGAATCACGCTTCACCATCTGGCAGTCCGACGGATGAATCTGGGTTTTGCGGATGCCAGAAGAACTCTACCTGTCCCAATGCATAGAGCCAACTGTAAAGTTTGGAGGAGGATTAATGGTCTGGGGCTGTTTTTCATGGTTTGTGCTAGGGCCCTTAGTTCCAGTGAAGTGAGATCTTGATGCTACACTATACAATGACATTCTAGACAATTCTGTGCTTCCAACTTTGTAGCAACAATTTGGGGAAGGCCCTTTCCGGTTTCAGCATGACAATGCCCCCGTGCACAAAGCGAGGTCCATACAGAAATGGTTTGTTGAGATCGGTGTGGAAGAACTTGACTGGCCTGCACAGAGCCCTGACCTCAACCCCAGCAAACACCTTTGGGATGAATTGGAACGCCGACTGCGAGGTCAGGCCCAAGATCAGTGCCTGACCTAACTAATGCTCGTGGCTGAATGGAAGCAAGTCCCCAGAGCAATGTTCCAACATCTAGTGGAAAGCCTTCCCAGAAGAGTGGAGGCTGTTATAGCAGCAAAATGGGGGGGGGGGGAGAGAAATCAACTCCATATTAATGCCCATGACTTTGGAATGAGATGTTTGATGAGTAGGTGTCCACATACTTTTGGTCGTGTAGTGTATTATGAAGTGTGGGTTAGCCCTCAGCTTATAAAAGCAGTGAGCTACAGAGAAGAATGGTTTAACACACAAGAGGACCACTTTTAATTAATACTTAAGTGCTATCCCTATGTATGTATTTGAACAGCGAAGCTAAAACTTTTAATTTGGCTCTATACGCCAACATGTGAGACTTGAAATCAAATGTTTTATGTGAGGTGACAGTACAGAATGTCACTTTTTATTACATATCTGTTTTACCAGTTAGAAATTAAAGCACTTTATGCATCTAGTCCCCCCCCATTTAAAGTAGTCATAAGTATTTGGAGAAATTTGCATAGTATATTCAATTTATTCATAAGTTTAGTATTTGGACCCATATTCCTAGCACGCAATGACAAAGCTTATGACACTACAAACTTGGATGCATTTGCAGGGTGACCCATCCCCGAAGTGACTTAATAAACCCTCTTGCATATTATTGAGGTCTACTCAGGAATTCAGCATTCTGTTATCTTGCCAAACCCCTCGTCACATTTCTGGATAGCGGAGGTTGTCTTTACAGGTCTGATTGGAGTTAAACCTTACAGTAATGCTATTGGTCAACAACTCAGAAGTTAATTAAAGAATATAATATGTAACAAAAAAAATCTCTAGCTTAAACAGATGGATTTTGATGGGGACTTTTTATTTCATTATGCACTTAGATTTCCGCAGGGCGCAGACATCGACTTTAGGGGGTTAAAGTCCTAACATCAGAACTAAAGGAACAACCTGTGCTGTGAACTTTATTCTAGTGACAGCCAATAAAATAACCTTTAGAAACACCAATAAGATAAGTATTATAATTATCCTTAAAACGAGAGGTCTTACCTGGTCTCAGCGTCTGGGTATAGCCAACACCGACAAGGCTGTTGTTGTTCACTTTAGCCTGAAAAGACCGAATTAATTGATTAACTTAAAATCCAAAGGCAGATAACGACAGCAGAGTCAGAAATGTACTTAGCAACTCTGATATTTCAGAGCCAGACAATGTAGAAGGTGTAGAAGATGTTTATTGCATGTGTTCTTAGGATACATAGGAGGCAGTCTAAAACAAGAAAGGGTGGTTTCTCAGACACAGATTAAGCAACAACAAAAAGTTGATGGATAATCTCCATTGACAATGCTTTTCAGTCCTGGACTAGGCTACATGTGTCTGTGAAACTGACACAAAGAGTAACTCGTGCTCAGAACTACTTATGCTCGGTACTTACACTGATGGAGGCGCTCTTGTCCAGCTGGTATTTGGCTGCGATGCCAAAGTTTGTGCTGTTGCTGCCAGCAGTCCAGGCAAGGTTGACCGCTGTCTCCAGCACGGGGCTCACCTTCTGGTAGATGGAGCCGCCAAACTGTGCACCGTCATTACTGTAACACAAGAAAGGGGAGAAAATTAGGGAGAGAACTGCGCAGTATTCACAGAAACAATAACCAGGGAGATGAGTGATAAGAGGGTATTTCTCTGTAGACCAGTTTGAAATAAAGCCCTTTCCTCTACCCTCATATGCAGTTTGTTGGGCCTGACATTTTGAGCCCCTGTATAGGGGCTTTGGTTCAATCGTTGGATATTCAATGATTATCATTTCCAAGTTGAACCATCACCATATTGCCTACAGCTATGTCCATTCACCCATGTCAGCATTTTTTTTTTTGACAATTTAATATACAATGTATTGACTTTGAATGTAATTGGTTATGTATGTACACAGCAGAACACCAGAAATTCCTAACATTCTAAATAGAAAGGCATAATAAACTCATGTATGCCCTCAATTACACGTTGGTGTGCAGCTGGAAGTCCCCGGTCTTGTATCCCACAGCGAAGTTGTTCTGGGTCATCTTAGACTTGGCCGTGTCAAAAGTCATCTGGTAGCCAGCAAGCCAGCCCTCGTAACCCACGACAGCCGCCCCGTGGATAGTGGGGCCAGCAAAGTCAAAGTCGACATCACAGCCCAGGTTGACAAACTCGCGCTTGTAGGCGGTCTTGACTTTGCCGCTCTTCTTGCTGTTGTTGGAAAGGAAAACAGTTTTGGTTAGCCATAGCCTACAGTCTGAACCATAACATTTTGAATGAACAGCTAAACAGCTCAGGCTTAATATAGCCAGTCTGAGGGAAATGTAGAAACCATAACAGAATATGAATGCAATTGGGACAAACCAAGAGATGAAAAACATCACTCCAGTAGTAATTCACCCACACACTTATGTTCATAATCAATAGTCCACAAGCAATAACAATCCTGAGCCACATTTTTCTGGATCATTACACCAGCCAACAAGGCTTACAATAGGTGCACCAACACACACAACAAACCAGACTTTATGAGCCTCTTGTGCTAATGTTACATGACACCAAGCCCAGTTCTAAACTAATAGCCTGGCCAGCTTCCTTTATCCTAACCTTAACCATTAGTACAGACAATGCAAAACTGATTCTGTGGGTTGAAGTTGCCCCCAGACGCTGATCTTGAATCAGTTTTGCATTGTCTGTACTAATGGTTAAGGTTAGGATAAAGGAAGCGGATCCTAGATCTGTACCTAGGGGAAACTCGTCCCCCGGAGCTCAGTGGACATGCAGTGACTCATGGAGGAATAAGGATATTAATGGGCACTTCAGGCTAAAGTTGGACCAAATCATGGTTTCAGCAGCACAAAAAAAAAAAATCTAGTTTAGTACAATGGCCTGAGAGATGGCAGCGCGCATTGATGCGACCAATAAAACATGCAAGTTGGATAGCAAAGTCAAAGGGTTGCTAAATGTGACTTAATGGTCACAGTCTGGAGGACCTGCTAGGAGAATAAACAACTCCATTCAAATACAAGCACAAAAACATTAAGACAATCCATGGCTTGGATGTGATTAAAATAATACTATACAGATGAGTGCCATTTCAGGCTAAAGTTTATTTGACTGACCCGTCACCTCAGATCCACCCACGAGCCTCTGAGGACTGCACACCCCAGATCATGTTACCTTCATGTAAGGACATTACGTGCTGGACTGACTCTTCTGGACTAGCTAAATGTTCATATCATCAGCACCCATAGATCCTATAAGTACTAGAACTAGTCCTCTGCATTGAAATTGTACATTACTAATCATACCCAGTGTTTGGTGAGAAAGTTGTGTCGAATGTCAGCTTCAGACCCTTGGCAATCTAGAGGGAACAAGAACAGAAAGTTGGAAAACAACTTGCAGCACGAGGTTGACCTACCTGCAGTTAATTTGATCAATACATATTGGATATTAATTATTTGTTTGAGTCACCTTTTATTGTGTGTCAAGGCTATCATGACGCTCCATAGACAGCCTTACACAACAAAATCTAACCGATTGTGTTCCAAAAATAATGTTTTGTTGAATCCGAACCTGGTCTTCGACGGTGATCTCTGTTCCCAGGGTGTTGTCAGTGTTCCACTTCTCTGTGAAGGTCAGGCCATACTCTGACCTCTTGTATTTGGTTTCAAGGCTACCTGCCACCTTGCTGGTGTCCGTGTTTGAGGAGCCAGCTGTTTTGAACTCCTGTATAACATTTGTAAAAAGATTCAAATCAGGATATGAACAAAAACTTCTACAATTATCTGAAAGCTCTTGGGTTTTTATCATCAAGGAGTGTATTGACCTATACTGCTGTCAAGCTCCCAGGGTTGTAAATTCAAATGACCTTCTATTACACAATTACTGCAATCATAAACATGTCTAAACTTTTACATATGGTAGAGTAGACAATTAATTTTCAAAGTACACAAATGATTAGAAAGAAAATAAGTAAACTTACCACTCCGCTGTCAGACTTGGTCTTCACATCAAGCTTCACCAGGCCAAACCCTTTAGGGAAAAAGCAAAGTCTTATGAATTAAAACCTATTTCACAACCCTTTCGTTGTTCAAATTCATCCTTGGACAGTTACACCATATGACATTTTCACCCTTTGATATGCCAAAACTGTAAACATATCATGCCGTGTGATAATTGATCCGGTGCCAAATAGGGGAGAACATGTAGAAATGTGCTGTAAGAAGATTTTTGCATATTCTTCTAATATATAAAATATTTTCCTTGGACACAAAAATAACACATCACGTCAACTGCTTACATATAGAAGGAGCACCTGCCCATCCTTCCCATTGGTTTAGCATGCCTCAAACAAAGCCACCCTATTGGCTAATCTTGTTCTTACACAAGGTGTTCATTACAACCAAATCAATGACCAGTATAGCCTATTTGTTCCAGAGTAAAAGGTACAGTACCATAGCCTTTGTTGAAGATATCCTTGGCAGATTTGCCAAGGTCACCATATGATGGAGGCACTGCCATTACACCTGCAGCAGGAAGAATATTACACAGAGTATATTTTAGTTTACAAAATGCCTGTGCAAGGGTGCCTACTTCAGAAAACAATGTTTCTTTTGAGTCTATAAACATAGCTACTCATCCAAAACAGCTAGTCATCCTTTGGGATAATGTTTATTTTCCCCCAACTAAAGGGCGTGGTTGCCTGTCTGTATAAGAGCCAGCTCTATCAGCCCAGAGCATGAGTGGGTATGATAAGTGGCCTGTGTCTGCATCTGTATAGCCAACTTATTAAAATGACGCTAGGCCACAACGCCGTGACTCACTCAGTCAAGGCCGGGTGGAGGAAAATAAAACAATTCTAGTAGGGGTGGGTCTGGGAAGGGCTCCACTCTCCAGCCAAGTACTGTCTCATTAATCAATCAATCAATAACTGGGTATGGTGCAAGTCAGAGACTCCATTACTAATCTCCTAGAACAGTCTCTAGGACAGACCGTGGTAGGTGGGTCTTTCCATTACAAGACCACGCAGTCATTTCTAGTTCATATGAGGCCTCATCTTTGAGTGAGGGTAAAGCATACGGTATACTGTAAGAACGGGGGCGTTTGTGTAGTGAATCTATTTTTGACATCCTGTGGTTGTCATAACAGCTGAGTACATCAGTTTGGATGACACAAGTTGACATTGTCCATGGCCACCACACACTGTTACAATATGGTTCAGGAATGGCTGGTGTTCCACACTAACAGTGTCAGATATTTACCTGTCAGTACACACTTTTCAGAAGTGACAACCATAAAACCTCTACAATTTATGCTTAAATTAAGCAATTCTGTACGACATATGCCATTCAGCAGATGCTAGACTGACTAGTAGCTAGTTAGCCAGCTAAGGTTAGGAGATAGTGAGAGGCTGTACTTTCAAGTTTCAGTTCTGTATCTAACGTTAGCTAAGGTGGCTGGCTAGCTAGCAAGCTAATGATATGGAAAGATACTGGTATGCCAATTATGGCAACTGTAATGACAAACGTCATACTGAGCAAAGGTGGGCAAGGTTAACTGAGGGAAGCCATTGATATATTCAACCTATCCTATTGCTATCTACTGTTGCTGTGGCGAGCTAGCTAGCTAGCTCGCGTGTCAAAGTTCTGAGATATTTTCTTTATGCTGGACAATAAAACAATGTACATATTCCTTGTGCATTTTCTGTACATAAATGTTTAAGTTGTTTCAACAGCTTAAAAATAGTCCGCCATGCACAACTAGCTATGTAACCTGCTGGACGTCCGCATTGCCAGGCATGCATTGCATGCCAAGGAAGCTAACTAGTTACAGCTAATTTAGCGGTATAGTTAGCAGATTAAGTTGGCTAGCTAGCGTTACAACATTGAAGTTAACTAACTAACTCACAGTTAGCTGCTCCAAGTAACAAAGTAACCCAGTTGAATTTGTGGTCTTAATTTCACACACATGTGCACTGGACATGAGTTGTCCGCTACAATACTTGTAGCATAACTCAATAGCTAGCTTATGCTACCCGGCTAGCTAGAAACATTTAGCGATTGCGTGTCAGGCAGTACTCGGGCAAGCGTGGTCATAAACTGCGACAAATATATAGTTTGGCTGGTTCATCTACAGTAAAATCCAGTTTAGTTGCTTCACTTACCGGTAAAATATGGAACTAGAGGTCAACTAAAGTGACTTTATTCAGATGTTTATGGCGCCGCTGTAGACTTCACCGGTTGGACTACAGTGGAGGACGAATTGAAGGAGACTGTAAGGAATGACGTCCACAGCATATCAAACATCTACGTCCGAAGCGAAGGACCCCTCCTTGTCACATGTGCGCCTGTCTTAACATACTTGCAGATTCATTACAAAATAATTAGAATATTAACAAAGGTAACATGCTTATTTTTAGTTGTAACTTACATTTTCTTTATTATAGATTCATCAATTTCCGGGTGTAACATCTCATTGACAACTATATTTGATCCTGTGGAGTAGGTCATGGGTCATGTGGAGTACGATCACTAGGATGAGAAAGGCACCGAGGGAGTCGTCCGTACATATCTGACTGGTGTTAGACATTATTGACTATTCTGATCTAATCTTCGAATCTATTATTATTGTCTTCTTAGACTTGTATAAAGTATTCGATACAGTGGAACATGAGTTTCTATTTCTTATGCATGGTTGCCAATTTTGCCTTATCTCTTCCTGCTTGCAACCCAACTTTTTACAAGTTGTATTATATCCAACGATATACAGTTGAAGTCGGAAGTTTACATACACTTATGTTGGAGTCATTAAAACTCATTTTTCTACCACTCTACAAATTTCTTGTTAACAAACAATAGTTTTGGCAAGTCGGTTAGGACATCTACTTTGTGCATGACACAACAATTGTTTACAGACAGATTATTTCACTTATAATTCACTGTATCACAATTCCAGTGGGTCAGAAGTTTACATACACTAAATTGACTGTGCCTTTAAACAGCTTGGAAAATTCCAGAAAATTATGTCATGAAGCTTCTGATAGGCTAATTGACAATCTGAGTCATTTGGAGGTGCACCTGTGGATGTATTTCAAGGCCTACCTTCAAACTCAGTACCTCTTTGCTTGACATCACAGAAAAATCAAAAAAACTTGTAGACCTCCACAAGTCTGGTTCATCCTTGGGAGCAATTTCCGAATACCTGAAGGCACCACGTTCATCGGTACAAACAATAGTACGCAAGTATAAACACCATGGGATCACGCAGCCATCATACCGCTCAGGAAGGAGACGCGTTCTGTCTCCTAGAGATTCATGTACTTTGGTGCGAAAAGTGCAAATCAAACCTAGAACAACAGCAAAGGAACGTGTGAAGATGCTGGAGGAAACAGGTACAAAAGTATATATATCCGCAGTAAAACGAGTCCTATATCGACATAACCTGAAAGGCTGCTCAGCAAGGAAGAAGCCACTGCTCCAAACCCGCCATAAAAAAGCCAGACTATGGTTTGCAACTGCACATGGGGACAAAGATTGTACTTTTTGGAAAAATATCCTCTGGTCTGATTAAATAAAAATAGAACTGTTTGGCCATAGACCATCGTTATGTTTGGAGGAAAAAAGGGGAGGCTTGCAAGCCGAAGAACACCATCCCAACCGTGAAGCACGGGGGGTAGCAGCATCATGTTGTGGGGGTGCTTTGCTGCAGGAGGGACTGGTGCACTTCACAAAATAGATGGCATCACGAGGCAGGAATATTTTGTGGATATATTGAAGCAACATCAAGACATCAGTCAGGAAGTTACAGCTTAGTGACAAATGGGTCTTCCAAATGGACAATGACCCCAAGCATACTTCCAAAATTGTGTTAAAATGGCTTAAGGACAACAAAGTCAAGGTATTGGACTGGCCATCACAAAGCCCTGACCTCTATCCTATAGAACATTTGTGGGCAGAACTTAAAAAGTGTGTGCGAGCAAGGAGGCCAACAAACCTGACTCATTTACTCCAGCTCTGTCAGGAGGAATGGGCAAAAATTCACCCAAATTATTGTGGGAAGCTTGTGGAAGGCTACCCGACATGTTTGACCCAAGTTAAACAATTTAAAAGCAATGCTACCAAATACTAATTGAGTGTATGTAAACTTCTGACCCACTGGGGCTGTGATAAAATAAATAAAAGCTGAAATAAATCATTCTCTACTATTATTCTGACATTTCACATTCTTAAAATAAAGTGGTGATCCTAACTGACCTAAGACATGGATTTTTACTAGGATTAAATGTCAGGAATTGGGAAAAACTGAGTTTAAATGTATATGGCTAAGGTGTATGTAAACTTCCGACTTCAACTGTACAAGGGATCTCTATTGCTGACAGATATTATCATAAATCATCTTGCAGATGACACCACCCTCTTTTTGAAAGATGCTGACCAGATTCCTAAAGCAGTCGATGTGGTAAATATTTTTTCCAAAGCATCTGGTCTTTGCCTAAACATTAAGTGTGAATTGTTTGCTGTAAAAGACTGTGTGATACCCTCTTTCTGCAATATTCCGGTCAAGGAAAAAGTAACATACCTTGGGATTACCATATCTAAAGATCAACAGGAAAGATGCTCATTAAATTGTATACATATTATTGAAAAAAACAAAAAGTAGTTGAACCATTGGTTGCAGAGGGATTTATCCTTGAAAGGTTGAGTATTGTTTTCTAGAACAAAAGGTATCTCCAGACTTACGTACGCAGTCCAGTCCCTACATCTTGACAACAAAATAGGTAAAGCGGTTGACCAGACGCTTTTTATCTGGAAAAATCATACACGTTATATTCGGAAATCTGTCATTATTATCACATATTAATATGGTGGTCTCAATTTTTTAGATTTTTCTACTTTGAAAAACACTTTAAAGGTAAATTGGGCTAAACATTTCTTAAAGAATCCAACTTCAATTTGGAATTTCATCCCCATTATATCTTCTCCAGTTTTGGTGGCTTCAATTTTATGTTACTTTGTAATTATTACATTGATAATATAAATTATCTGCTTTTCATAGACAAGTTGAAGAGAATTTTTATCTCAGTGTTCTAACTGAACTATTGTATAACTCCATTTGTATCCTAGAGGTTGTAAGACTCTAAGTTTTAAGAAACAGACAGAGTCCCAGAATACAAATGATCAGTTCTTTATTCAGAGAGCGCTCTGCCCCCCTAGTGTAGAGCCAGTCTTTTTATACACACACACACACACACACACACACACACACACACACACACACACACACACACACACAAGTTCTTATCATAGGCTACTCCCTAGGCAGGCAGTATTTTCCCACTACACCCATACATAGTTATCATATTTCTTCACACTCTAAAAGCCTCTTTGTTTCTCCCTACCCTGCTTACATAGCTTATTCCATCTGGAACTCTCATGTTGTTTAGAGGTGTAAACAGACACCTTCTTGAGCTACCCTCGCTTAATCCAGTTGACTCTCCAATAGGAGAAATGTGTTTCTCCTTGCTCCCTCAGAACTGTCACGACTTCCTCCGAAGTCGGTCCCTCTCCTTGTTCGGGCGACGTTCGGCGGTTGACGTCACCGGTCTTCTAGCCATCGCCGATCCACCTTTCATTTTCCATTTGTTTTGTCTTCCCACACACCTGGTTTCAATTCCATCAATTACATGTTGTGTATTTAACCCTCTGTTCCCCGCATGTCCTTGTCTGGTGTGCATCGGGTTTTGTACCCATTCATTGATTGTTCTGTTTTCCGGTGGTTTTTATTATTAAACTGCGCCTTTGGAAACAGTTTTTGCTCTCCTGCGTCTGACTTCTCTGCCGCCAGTACGCACCCCTTACAGAATACCGGACCAAACTTATGGAGTCAGCAGGAGCAGGTACCCCGGGTATAGGGGTAGAGGAGCGCGTCCGGGAGCACGCAGCAATGCTCCACCATCTTGGCTCCGCCATGGACCGTGTTGTCCAGACAATGGACCGCTGGGAGAGACAGGGAATTCTCCCAGCGCCTCCACCAGCACAGCCGGGGTCTCCACTACGCACCCCTCCTTCTCCTGGTTCCTCTTGCAGCTGGACTTATACCTGGCAATCATCCACCTGGCTCCTTCGGGCCGTGAGAGGGTGTCTGGCCTCGTCTTGTGCCTCACCGGGAAAGCCCTGGAGTGGGCCAACGCCGTGTGGAGAGAGGGAGATGCGGTGTTGGACCAGTTTGAGGAGTTCACCCGCCGCTTCCGGGCAGTCTTCGACCACCCGCCCGAGGGTAGAGTGGCGGGTGAACGCCTATTCCATCTGAGGCAGGGGACGAGGAGCGCCCTGGAGTTTTGAACCCTGGCTGCCGGCGCGGGATGGAACGACAGGGTCCTGATTGACCATTATTGCGGCAGTCTGCGCGAGGACGTCCGTCGGGGGTTGGCCTGTAGAGACACCACCCTCACGTTCGACCAGCTGGTGGACCTGTCCATCCGGCTGGATAACCTGCTGGCTGCCCGCGGACGTTCAGATTGGGGTCTGTTGGTTCCATCCCCCCGCACCCCCTCTCTGATACCCATGGAGCTGGGAGGGGTGGTGCGCAGGGAGACCGGAGGGGGTTCCAGCTCGTGCACCATCTGTGGCCGCAGAGGTCACACTGCCGGTCGGTGCGGGGTTGGTTCCTCTGGGCATTGAGGCAGCAGGCAGTGCGCTCTCGCATCACCCCAGGTGAGCTGGCACCATTCTCACCCAGAGCCCTCTGTCGCACATATGTTTGTGTATGTCACTTTTTCTGAGTTTTCCCCGCATTCCCAGCATAAGGCGCTCGTCGATTCAGGCGCGGCTGGGAATTTTATAGATAGATCGTTCGCCCATAGTTTAGGGATCCCCATTGTTCCCGTGGCTGTGCCCTTCCCTGTTCACGCCTTAGATAGTCAACCATTAGGGTCAGGGTTGATCAGGGAGGTCACCGCTCCTCTGGGCATGGTGACGCAGGGAGGTCACAAGGAGAGAATTAGTCTCTTCCTGATTGACTCTCCTGCGTTTCCCGTGGTGCTAGGCCTACCCTGATTAGTTTGTCATGACCCCACTGTTTCTTGGCCACAGAGGGCTCCCACGGGGTGGTTGCGAGAGTGCTCGGAGAGGTGTTTAGGGGTTTCCGTTGGTGCTACTACGGTGGAGAGTCCAGACCAGGTCTCCACCGTGCGCATTCCCCCTGAGTATGCCGATTTGGCTCTCGCCTTCTCCAAAAAGAAGGCGACTCAATTACCACCCCATCAACGGGGCGATTGCGCAATAAATCTCCTGGTAGACGCTGCACTTCTCAGGAGTCACGTGTATCCCCTCTCACAGGCGGAGACGGAGGCTATGGAAACATATGTCTCCAAATCCCTGCGTCAGGGGAACATTCGGTCATCCACTTCACCCGCCTCATCGAGTTTATTTTTTGTGAAGAAGACGGAGGGAGGTCTGCGCCAGTGTATTGACTATCGGGGTTTGAACCAGATCACCGTGAGGTATAGTTACCCACTACCGCTCATAGCCACAGCGATTGAGTCAATGCATGGGGCGCGCTTCTTCACCAAACTAGATCTCAGGAGCGCTTACAAGCTGTTGCATATCCGGGAGGGAGACGAGTGGAAGACAGCTTTCAGTACCACCTCAGGGCACTATGAGTACCTCATCAAGCTCTACGGGTTGATGAATGCACCATCAGTCTTCCAGGCCTTTGTAGACAAGACTTTCAGGGACCTGCACGGGCAGGGTGTAGTGGTGTATATTGATGACATTCTGATATACTCCGCTACACGCGTCGAACATGTGTCCCTGGTGCGCAGGGTGCTTGGTCGCCTGTTGGGGCATGACCTGTACGTCAAGGCTGAGAAGTGCCTGTTCTTCCAGCAGTCCGTCTCCTTCCTAGGGTACCGCATTTCCACCTCAGGGGTGGAGATGGAGAGTGACCGCATTGCAGCCGTGCGTAATTGGTCGACTCCCACCACGGTAAAGGAGGTGCAGCGGTTCTTAGGGTTTGTCAACTACTACTGGAGGTTTATCTGGGGTTTTGGTCAGGTAGCGGCTCCCATTACCTCACTGCTGAAGGGGGGCCCAGTGCGTTTGCAGTGGTCGGCTGAAGCGGACAGGGCTTTTGGTCACCTGGGGGCTCTGTTTACCTCGGTTCCCGTGCTGGCCCATCCAGATGCCTCTTTGGCATTCATAGTTGAGGTGGACATGTCCGAGGCTGACATAGGAGCTGTGCTAAACACCCTTTCCTCATCTGGACTGACCACCGCAACCTGGAGTACATCCGGGCAGCGAGGAGATTGAACCCTCGCTAGCCAAGGTGGGCCGTGTTTTTCACCCGTTTTGTGTTTACCCTTTCCTACAGACCAGGCTCCCAGAATGTGAAGGCAGATGCATTGTCCCGGCTGTATGACACAGAGGAGCGGCCCATGGATCCCACTCCCATACTCCCCGCCTCCTGCCTGGTGGCGCCGGTAGTGTGGGAGCTGGACGCGGACATTGAGCAGGCGTTACGTGCAGAGCCCGTTCCCATCCAGTGTCCCGCTGGGCGTCTGTACGTCCCATCTGCTGTTTGTGACCGGTTGATCTATTGGGCCCACACGTTACCTTCCTCTGGTCATCCTGGGATCGGTCTGACAGTGCGCTGTTTGAACGGAAGGTACGTGAGGGTTTATGTTTCCTCCTGCTCGTTGTACGCCCAGTGTAAGGTTCCTAGGCACCTGCCCAGAGGGAATCTACACCCCTTACCCGTTCCACAACGGCCTTGGTTGCACCTGTTGGTGGATTTTCTAACCAATCTCCCCTCTCACAGGGTAACACCGCGATCCTGGTCGTTGTGGATCAGTTCTCAAAGTCCTGTCATCTCCTCCCTCTGCCCGGTCTCCCGACGACCCTACATTTACATTTACATTTTACATTTAAGTCATTTAGCAGACGCTCTTATCCAGAGCGACTTACAAATTGTTGCATTCACCTTATGATATCCAGTGGAACAACCACTTTACAATAGTGCATCTATATCTTTTAAGGGGGGGGGGGGTTAGAAGGATTACTTTATCCTATCCCAGGTATTCCTTAAAGAGATGGAGTTTCAGGTGTCTCCGGAAGGTGGTGATTGACTCCGCTGTCCTGGCGTCGTGAGGGAGCTTGTTCCACCATTGGGGTGCCAGAGCAGCGAACAGTTTTGACTGGGCTGAGCGGGAACTGTGCTTCCTCAGAGGTAGGGAGGCAAGCAGGCCAGAGGTGGATGAACGCAGTGCCCTTGTTTGGGTGTAGGGCCTGATCAGAGCCTGAAGGTACGGAGGTGCCGTTCCCCTCACAGCTCCGTAGGCAAGCACCATGGTCTTGTAGCGGATGCGAGCTTTAACTGGAAGCCAGTGGAGAGAGCGGAGGAGCGGGTTGACGTGAGAGAACTTGGGAAGGTTGAACACCAGACGGGCTGCGGCGTTCTGGATGAGTTGTAGGGGTTTAATGGCACAGGCAGGGAGCCCAGCCAACAGCGAGTTGCAGTAATCCAGACAGGAGATGACAAGTGCCTGGATTAGGACCTGCGCCGCTTCCTGTGTGAGGCATGGTCGTACTCTGCGAATCTTGTAGAGCATGAACCTACAGGATCGGGTCACCGCCTTGATGTTAGTGGAGAACGACAGGGTGTTGTCCAGGATCACCCCAAGGTTCTTAGCACTCTGGGAGGAGGACACAAGGGAGTTGTCAACCGTGATGGCGAGATCATGGAACGGGCAGTCCTTCCCCGGGAGGAAGAGCAGCTCCGTCTTGCCGAGGTTCAGCTTGAGGTGGTGATCCGTCATCCACACTGATATGTCTGCCAGACTGCGGAGGCCTTGTTTATGCACGTCTTCCGGAACTACAGGTTGCCTGAGGATATAGTGTCTGATTGAGGTCCCCAATTCACGTCTAGAGTCTGGAAGGCGTTCATGGAATGTCTGGGGCTCTCGATCAGCCTTACTTCAGGGTTTCACCCCGAGAGTAATGAGCAGGTGGAGAGAGTAAACCAGGATGTGGGCAGGTTTCTGCGGTCCTATTGCCAGGACCGTCCGGGGGAGTGGGCAGCGTTCATGCCCTGGGCCGAGATGGCACAGAACTCGCTTCGCCACTCCTCCACTAACCTCTCTCCCTTCCAGTGCGTACATGGGGTACCAGCCGGTTCTGGCACCTTGGCATCAGAGTCAGACTGAGGCTCCTGCGGTGGACGACTGGTTCAGGCGCGTGGAGGAGACATGGGAAGCTGTCCGTGTTCACCTTCAGCGGGCCGTGCTGCGCCAAAAGGAAAACGCAGACCGCCACCGCAGTGAGGCCCCGGTGTTCGCTCCGGGGGACCGGGTCTGGCTCTCGACCCGAAACCTGCCCCTCCGCCTGCCCTGCCGGAAGCTGGATCCGCGGTTTGTGGGGCCATTTAAAGTCCTGAGGAGAGTGAACGAGGTTTGTTATAGGTTACAGCTTCCCCCTGATTACCGTATTAACCCCTCGTTCCATGTGTCTCTCCTCAGGCCGGTGATGGCTGGCCCGCTCCAGGAATCTGAGGTGCGGGAGGTTCCTCCACTCTGGACATCGAGGGGGGCCCCGGCGTATTCCGGTCGCCCCATACTGGATTCGAGGCGTCGGGCGAGGGGCCTTCAGTATCTCGTGGAGTGGGAGGGGTACGGTCCGGGAAGAAAGGTGCTGGGTTCCGGTCAAGGACATGTTGGACCCTTTAATACTGCAGGAGTTCCACCGTCTTCATCCGGATCGCCCTGCGCCTCGCCCTCTGGGTCGTCCCCAAGGCCGGTGTCGACGCGCTGCTGGAGCCGCGCATCAAGGGGGGGTACTGTCACGGGGGGTACTGTCAGTCGGTCCCTCTCCTTGTTCGGGCGACGTTCGGCGGTCGACGTCACCGGTCTTCTAGCCATCGCCGATCCACCTTTCATTTTCCATTTGTTTTGTCTTGTCTTCCCACACACCTGGTTTCAATTCCATCAATTACATTTTGTGTTTTTAACCCTCTGTTCCTCCCATGTCCTTGTCTGGTATTGTTTATTGTAAGTGCTTGTGCACGTGATGTCTGGTGTGCGTCAGGTTTTGTACCCATTCATTGGTTGTTCTGTTTTCCGGTGGTTTTTATTCTTAAACTGCGCCGTTGGAAACACAGTTTTTGCTCTCCTGCGTCTGACTTCTCTGCCGCCAGTACGCACCCCTTACAAGAACAACAGATCTATACATGCTTTATTTCAAAGGGATATTGTATAATTTTCTTATGTCACAATTTACTGGAATACATTTGTCAATAATATCTGTTGGAAAAAGGTTTGGCTATTACCACACAAATACCTGCTTATTAACAAAATCAAAGAGGTCTCTTTCAGAATTATCCATATGTATTACTCTGCGAGTCATTACCTGAAGAAACTTAACATTAATATTAACTGTACTTTTTGTGTTGAGCATCCAGAAACAGTTTTGCATTTATTTTGGCATTGTATACATGTAAATAAATTATGGCAAGATATTTATAATTTTATGATTGTTAATATTCTTCATGACTTTTGTTTATTATGGGAGAATGTGCTGCTTGGTTTTCCTAACTATAATAAGGACAAACAAAACCAATTTTACCTCTTAAAATCTAATTGTGCTCATGGCAAAATGTCATATTCATAAATGTAAATGCACTAATAAAAAACACTCTTCCATGTTTTCTATAAGGAGTTGAGCAGTACATTAAGACCAATCTACATTCTTCCAAGAAGAAAGCTGTTACACACATATTGATTGTTTTATCTTTTAAGGTCTTTGTATAATCTGTCATTTGTTTGGTTTCCCTAGCATATGTTATCATTATCAGTTTGTATACTTCTTGTATGTACTTTGTCATGTGGTGTTGCTACTATGCTGTGTTGTCATGTGTTGCTGCCATGCTATGTTGTTACCTTAGGTTTCTCTTTATGTAGTGTTTTGGTGTCTCTCTTGTCTTGGTGTGTGTTTTGTCCTATATTTTTAATCCCAGCCCCCGTCCCTTTTGGTAGGCTGTCATTGTAAATAAGAATTTGTTCTTATTTATTTAACCTTGATTTAACTGACTTGCCTAGTTAAATAAATGTTAAATAAAATAAAATGTATACTGGGGTTTTCTGCAATAAAACATTTCAATTGTTGTCGGTACAGTAGCATCAAATATCTTTTACAACTCAACCAAGATAGACCAAAGCCTGTCGTTTCCACTAGAAACAAATTAATCATAGTGGGCAGAACAAGCAAGAAGGTGGGCAGAGCCAAGCACGAGCTAGCGAGATCCTATTGGTGCGTTCTAGCGTCATCTGCATATTTACGTTAGGGGACGCCTACTCTGAAGTGCGTGTGTGCAATTACTGAAATTCACCTTTGCACTCCTAAACAATGCGATATTTAAAAACTTTTGGAAAGGGTAAAGTCTACAAAACGTAGTCCACTCTGTTAATAACATATTCTAGTTTTGGGAAGAGAAAACTGTACTGAAATCAAACATTTGCAGAATGTCAGACAAATTCCATCTTGTTCCATCTTCTCCCACAGCCGGCCAGTCGGCTTCCTCTCTCTACCATATTTGGTAGTGAGTGGACACACCAAGAGGATGCTTCACATTTATGCATCCGGTGAAATATCTCTCATTGTTCTATGGTAGCATCGCTTGAGTGACTCTTCTATAATGGGTGTGTCGAGAGAAGTGGGAGGATAGAGAACAATGGGTTTAGGAAATGGAAGGATCAAGAGCGAAGTGGCAAAATTGGGCTCTAGAGAGAAATGGAGCGGTGACTTTAACGCACATAGTAGTTTATGGGGAAGCACACATACAGATACTAATGGTACTATTGTGGAAGACATGATGGAAACAAGAGCATTAGTATGTTTTAACGATGGAGGTGGTACAATAGTTGATGTTGTTAGAGGGGTTACATGCCGCCTGGACCACAGACTGGCTTCCAACTCTATTGTATTTATGTGTGAACACAATGTAATGAATGATTCTACTGTTGGAAGTGATCATTTCCCGATTTCGTGTACCATGAACTTGGTTACACACACCTCTTGGAGGAGAGAACGCAACACCCTGCTACACTCAACTCCCCGTGGAGTGAAAGAGGTATGTGATTGTAGGTGCGGGTAAGGATGACAGAGGCAGAGAATATTACCGTTTACTGGGACTTTATTTCCTTAACACGGTAAGGTGGGGGAAATGGGCTGGCAAAGAAAGTAAAAGTTAGAGTCCCCTCTCCTACCTTACTTACCCACTACTTACCTAACCTTAACGCCATCTGGCGCGCTAACCAAAATACAGGGGGTGGTCCGCCCAGGTCTTACCTAGTATGCATAGACAGAATACATACTACGGGTATATGTATGCCCGCAGGCCTCTTGTCTAAGCACTCCCAAGGTGCCTTCCCCTTCTCCCCTGGGAACAAATGAAACAGAATAATACAAACTTAAAGTGAACAATTTCAATAATCAAAAACACCAAATCCTATTGGCACACACATACCTCAGAAGTAGCAGCTACAAAATACTTTCAACAAAACTGTCTCCGAGCAACAACCAACACAGGACATCCAAGAAGCTCTCTCTCTCTCTTAACAAAGTAACACTGGCTTTTAACCAGCTGCAAAAGGAGTTTGTAATTGCAGACAGCTGTATCGCCTAACGAGAGGGCGGGATCAGACCTCCACTCGCCGATGGGGCCGACCAATCAGCTGCTTCGAATCCAGGAAGCCATTTCCTGAAATACATACAGTGAGGGAAAAAAGTATTTGATCCCCTGCTGATTTTGTACGTTTGCCCACTGACAAAGAAATGATCAGTCTATCATTTTAATGGTAGGTTTATGTGAACAGTGAGAGACAGAATAACAACAAAAAAATACAGAAAAACACATGTCAAAAATGTTATACATTTTAATGAGGGAAATAAGTATTTGACCCCTCTGCAAAACATGACTTAGTACTTGGTGGCAAAACCCTTGTTGGCAATCACAAAGGTCAGATGTTTCGTGTAGTTGGCCACCAGGTTTGCACACATCTCAGGAGGGATTTTGTCCCACTCCTCTTTGCAGATCTTCTCCAAGTCATTAAGGTTTCGAGGCTGACGTTTGGCAACTCGAACCTTCAGCTCCCTCCACAGATTTTCTATGGGATTAAGGTCTGAAGACTGGCTAGGCCACTCCAGGACCTTAATGTGCTTCTTCTTGAGCCACTCCTTTGTTGCATTGGCTGTGTGTTTTGGGTCATTGTCATGCTGGAATACCCATCCACGACCCATTTTCAATGCCCTTGCTGAGGAAAGGAGGTTCTCACCCAAGATTTGACGGTACATGGCCCCGTCCATCGTCCCTTTGATGCGGTGAAGTTGTCCTGTCCCCTTAGCAGAAAAACACCCCCAAAGCATAATGTTTCCACCTCCATGTTTGACGGTGGGGATGGTGTTCTTGGGGTCATAGGCAGCATTCCTCCTCCTCCAAACACGGCGAGTTGAGTTGATGCCAAAGAGCTCCATTTTGGTCTCATCTGACCACAACACTTTCACCCAGTTGTCCTCTGAATCATTCAGATGTTCATTGGCAAACTTCAGACGGGCATGTATATATGCTTTCTTGAGCAGGGGGACCTTGCGGGCGCTGCAGGATTTCAGTCCTTCACGGCGTAGTGTGTTACCAATTGTTTTCTTGGTGACTATGGTCCCAGCTGCCTTGAGAACATTGGCAAGATCCTCCCGTGTAGTTCTGGGCTGATTCCTCACCGTTCTCATGATCATTGCAACTCCACAAGGTGAGATCTTGCATGGAGCCCCAGGCCGAGGGAGATTGACAGTTCTTTTGTGTTTCTTCCATTTGCGAATAATCGCACCAACTGTTGTCACCTTCTCACCAAGCTGCTTGGCAATGGTCTTGTAGCCCATTCCAGCCTTGTATAGGTCTACAATCTTGTCCCTGACATCCTTGGAGAGCTCTTTGGTCTTGGCCATGGTGGAGAGTTTGGAATCTGATTGATTGATTGATTGCTTCTGTGGACAGGTGTCTTTTATACAGGTAACAAGCTGAGATTAGGAGCACTCCCTTTAAGAGTGTGCGCCTAATCTCAGCTCGTTACCTGTATAAAAGACACCTGGGAGCCAGAAATCTTTCTGATTGAGAGGGGGTCAAATACTTATTTCCCTCATTAAAATGCTAATCAATTTCTAACATTTTTGACATGCGTTTTTCTGGATTTTCTTGTTGTTATTCTGTCTCTCACTGTTCAAATAAACTTACCATTAAAATTATAGACTGATCATTTCTTTGTCAGTGGGCAAACGTACAAAATCAGCAGGGGATCAAATACTTTTTTCCCTCACTGTACATATACACAAACAAACCCAAAACACAGAAACTGGGGAACGTAACAAACTTTGATGTTACTATTCCAGATGGAGTACCATTCTGAAGATGGTGCTTTCATGAAGCAGACTGGGAAAAGTTTGGTGATCATTGATTCAAGTCTGTTGGAGAGTTGTCTTTAGAGAGAACGATTGATGTATGTGCTGCCTCTGTAGGGTTGCCAACTTTCTCACTACCAAATAAGGGACAAAAGGTGGCGTGCCAGTGCACGGTGCCACGGCGGTGTGGGTATGGTGTTGTGTGAATGAATATACAGTGTATATTCATATTCTTATTCAATTGGAAAGGTAAAACATTTTTATATTCCATTTAGTCTATAGCTTTAATAAAACTGTATAATTATGTAATCTAATGTGAATAAACCTCAAAATAAATTATCAAAGAAATCCCAATTTGGACCTTTACAGCAAAAAATATACATACTTTTCAAATGCAAATGCTGCTCTTGACAGATTCTTGCAGTCCTTTGTCCTTTTGCATAGCCAGAGAGAAGTCCTTACATGACAAGTCACAGTTCACAGATATGTGAAGTTCATTAATGATCAGCTCTGTGCTGCATCTGTTTCTTGAGTCTGGCCATTTAATGGTCAGCAGAGAGAAAATCCTCTCTACGAAGGCATTTGAGCTTGGCACACTGAGGACAAATGAGACAATCCTGAACATGTTGATCAAGTTGGCTTTCCCTAGGTTTTGGAAAACTGCCACCCACTTCTCACTGGTGAATTTTGTGGTATCCTGTCTGGCTTTCTGTATTTCCTCCCGGCTAGCCCAAACTCTTTATAGAGTTGGTCCATACTGACTGTCTCTGTCAGTTTGAGGGCAACCACCACCTGCTCCAGGTCAGTGAAGGAGAGCTCCTCATAGAGGCCGACTGCTTTCAGTTTCATCATTACATTTTCTGTTGAGAAATCAAACCACTTGTCAATGTATGTAATGACAGTGTCATAGAACTTCACAAAGTCCTGTTGCTGCTTGGACCTTTGTGCTGACAATTGTTTGTCCATCAGCTGCTTGGTCTGGTATCCAAAAAAGCTGTCCTGTTTCCACTGAAGCATCTTCATTTTGAACTTTTGGACTTCCTCGTAAACATTTGTGATGCAGAGTGTTGTTTACTCCAGCTTTTTTACAAGTTTGTCAAAAACACACACCACGTTGTAGAAAAAGCAGTTAAATCTCAGCAGCTTCCGCTTTTTCTTCATGCTCACAAAATACTCTTCAGTGCCACAGCACAGGTCTCCCCAAGGGATCTGAAGTATGAAGTAAGAGCTGGCCCAGCTTGGCAGGAGACGATCGACAGCTGGATGAAGAGAGAGCCACCATGTGCAAACATATTGCAGAATTTTACACCATTCAATGTCAACAAAGGCAAAAATGCACGCAGTTCCTCTCTTCGGGAAGCAGATACTGAGAAGTGGCTGTAGATCTTTAAAACAATTGTCTCAATATCTGCTGAGAGCTGATCGCAGGCGTGCTTGCAGGCAATTAGCTTTCAGAATGCGATTGTTGGCACTGTTCAACAACTGGTAAACGGAGTGGTGTTTTCCAAAGTTGACATTGACATTATCTGCTGCATAGGCTGTGATGTGTCTAATATCCAGTTCATGCTTTTCCAGACAGTTCACCAGAGCTTGATGTATGCCATTTGCAGTTTCTTCACTGTCTTCATAAAAGTCAAGTAATTGTACTGCACTCCATTAGACACAGAGAAATATCTCACGCACACTGGAAACATTTATCTATTTCCCTTGTTTGAGGCATCACTGGCAATTGAGAAATACACGGGCTCACCTTCGGTCGGGGACAGATCATCCAAAATATCCTGCACAGTCTTTGGTCCTAAAATATTCATTGTAATCATCTCAGCTTTCGTTCTTCCCAAGTGCATCTTCTTCACAACATTTGAGTCATGAAACAAAGCACAGTTGAGCTTAACAAGACAGTCGGTGCTGTTGTAGAACACACCGATATTGCTAGCACCTTTAGCTAGCGTGGCCTTCTTGTTCATTTCTGTGGATTCATGCTGAGTTAGGTTATTCTCCCCTCCGGCATAAAGTACAGAAAGCTTTCGTCGAGTCACCACTGACAGCCTTAACACACGTCTTTTTTGCTTCCCATTGTTTGTTGTAGCTGCACAGTCTTTTCTTTTTTGCAGGTTTATCCATTTTTCCTTGATATGTCAAAACGACCAAACAACAGCAGAAATTACTTTGCAGGAATTGGCGCGTTTACGTTATACTGTGATTGGATGAATGGAGGTCAATTTAGCCCAATATAAGGGACATCCCGGCTAATGTGGGACAGATGGCAACCCTATAAGCCTCTGTGACCTCTGATTTTAGTGCTGTGAATTTATATGTGCCAGTGAGTGAAGTGGGTGAGAAAAGGAAGGTGTGGTTCCTTGGTGGACTGAAGAGTGCACTGTGGGTATTCAAGAAAGAAACAGGGTTTACAGAGTGTTGCGTAGGATTAGGAATATGACTCCTGAGAATCTACTTGATTTCCAAAGGAAGAGAGCTTTAGTACATAGGGTCATTACCGACACAGGATAAACTTTATCCCTGATTCTGGCCCTGACCAAACCGATAAGTTGCCCCTCACTATAGCTGCACTTCTCCACATGGTCTTCTTCCCTTCTTATGCTCAACCTTGAAAAATGCCAAAGTCGATTGTTGTTCTGAGCAAGGCAGTTAACCCACTGTTCCTCAGGTGCTGTGGATGTCAATTATGGCAGCCCCCTGCACCTCTCTGATTCAGAGGTTGGGTTAAATGCTGAAGATGCATTCAGTTTCACTACTGCAGCCCTCATCCTCCACATACAACCCCCATTCTGCCAGTCACATTCTGTTAAAGGTCCCCAAAGCACACACATCCCTGGGTTGCTCCTCTTTTCAGTTCACTTTAGCTAGCGACTGGAACAAGCTGCAAAAACACTCAAACTGGACTGTTTTATCTCTTAATTCAAAGACTCAATCATGGACACTCACTGACAGTTGTGACTGCTTCGCATATCTTCTTGCCCTTTGTGCTGTTGTCTGTGCCCAATAATGTTTGTACCATGTTTTGTGCTGCTACCATGTTGTGCTGCTCCCATGTTGTGTTGCTAGTGTAACCGATGTGAAATTGCTAGCTAGTTAGCGGTGGTGCGCGCTAATAGCGTTTCAATCGGTGACGTCACTCGCTCTGAGACCGTGAAGTAGTTGTTCCCCTTGCTCTTCAAGGGCCGTGGCTTTTGTGGCGCGATGGGTAACAATGCTTTGTGGGTGTCAGTTGTTGATGTGTGCAGAGGGTCCCTGGTTCAAGCCCAGGAAGGAAGCTATACTGTTACACTACCATGTTGTTGTTATATTGTGTTGCTACCGTGCTGTGTTGTCAAGTGTTGCTGCCTTGCTATGTTGTTGTCTAGCGCAGTGGATCTGGGCCGATTCCGGCTGAGAATCGGGGCACTCGGCTGAGAGTCAAACTCGGCCAATGTTATGTGGCCTGAGTCTTCGGCAGTATTACTTATGGCTAGTATGCAGGGATTGAGCTCGGGCCAATTCCAATGTTAGTTATCTGGCCCAAATGTATCACTTGGGGCTCGGGCCAATTCCGGTGTGAGTTATCTGGCCCAAATGTATTACTTGGGGCTTGGGTCGATTGGGTCTACTCTCTGGCAG
The DNA here is from genome assembly GCF_901001165.1 of Salmo trutta. Classification (NCBI taxonomy): domain Eukaryota; kingdom Metazoa; phylum Chordata; class Actinopteri; order Salmoniformes; family Salmonidae; genus Salmo; species Salmo trutta. Next base: position 44,445,334 of record NC_042974.1, on the reverse strand, counting down.
ATAATTACACAGACTGCTTTATATAATTAACAACATTATTTATTTTTTCCATATTTTCCTCATTGTTTCTGTGATCAAAAAATACAACTAACATTGAAATTCAATTCTTTAAGAGTCCTGTGTAGTACTTTAGTATTGATAAGCAGGAAAAACGTTGTGGCTGGAACATCCTGAGTGGCGCAGTGGTCTATGATACTGCATCACAGTGCAAACTGCATTTCCAGATGCTGGTTCGAGACCCGTGTCGGCTGCAACTAGTAGACCAATGAGGCAATGCCCGAGTTAGGGGAGGGTTTGGCCAGCCGGGATGTCCTTGTTCTATCGTGTTACTACGACTCCTGTGGTGGGCAAGGCGCATGCATGCTTACCAGGTGTATGGTGTGTCCTCTGACACAAACTGCTTTTTGTGGATGGGCATAATTTGTATGTATAAAATGTATAATAGTCACATTAAAAATGACTAAATCGGGTAATTTTGTATACATTTATTTGAATTTGCATCGGGTCGCTTCTGGGGAGATTCCGGTTAAGATGCCGGCAAAGTAGGATAAATTTCGGTAGACGGAAACGGCCCGATGTACTTGGGCCGATTCTGGGCAGTCATTCATTTTGATTCCGGGCCGAGTCTGACACCCGTTTCTGGGCCGATTCAATAAGTTCCAGCCTCCCGGAAGAAGGCCGCTTCTTGGCCGATTCCTCATTGCTAGCTGGGGTCTCTCTTTATGTAGTGTTGTGTTGTCTCTCTTGTCGTGATGTGTGTTTTGTCCGATATTTATTTTTAATTTTTTATGTTTAATCCCAGCCCCCGTCTCCGCAAGAGGCCTAGCGCCTTTTGCTAGGCCGTCATTGTTCTTAACTGACTTGCCTTGTTAAATAAAGGTTAAATAAAAAATATATTTTTAAAAAGGGGGAAAAAACTAACATTTTACTTTCGTCCTAATTCTCCCCTATATTAAATATGCGGTGAGAGCTTATGTGAACAGGCTGTTGCAGTGTCTTAAATGTAAAAGGTTTGGCCACGTGGCAAGTGTGTGCATACGGAATAAGTATGTTGTGGAAGAGTCAGTGGATACCACAGGATGCTGCTTGGAATGGCATCTGGAGCGGAATAGGTGGAATAGTATCCAATACATCCACCTACTTCGCTCCCGTCATTACCACGAGCCTGTTCTCACCAACTAAGGTGCCACCGGTGGTGGATAAACGGTGCTGCAATTGTGGTGGGAACCATGTTCCAAGAATGCACTGTAAGGGTGAAGGAGGTTGAATTAGCATGAATCCAGGCTGTCCATAAGGTCCCCTATGCAGAGGCAGTGGTGATTTTAGTATGTAAATCCTGGTGGGACAAATTTTTTTAAATGGGATGCATGCCAGCAAAGCCACTACACGCCAGCAAAGCCACTACACAGCACAACACTAAACAATACATTAAATGCACATCTTACCACTGCTACACCTGGCTATCAGCCGAGCCTTGTCTGACAGTGAAACAGTTCATTCAGCCTCATTTACTGCCTTTAAAAAAAAACATAGCTGATATGGCCGACTTGCTTAAACAAATGCGTTGGGGGTTAAACCATTGACTATAGCTATATTGTAACGACCGTCGTAGTGAATGGACCAAGGCGCAGCGGGTTCAGTGCTCATTTTTTACTTTTATTGAACACTTACACAAAAACAAAAAAACGAACGACAGCTAGACAGTTTTGCAGGCTAACACACAGCAATGCAAAATCAACTTCCCACAAAACACAGGTGGAAAAAGGGCTACCTAAGTATGGCTCCCAATCAGCGACAACGATGTACATCTGTCCCTGACTGAGAGCCATACCAGGCCAAAACAAAGAAATACAACACATAGATAGGGAACATAGAAATATAAAATATAGAACATACATCAAAACCCCAAAAACACAAAACAAACACCCCCTGCCACGCCCTGACCAAACTACAATAACAAATAACCCCTTTTACTGGTCAGGACGTGACATATATGCGGTTCATAACTAGCTAACTGTTTCTTAACGAAGCAATTTGTTTTCTCAGCTATGGTTTGTGTTGTGGTCTTGGTTGTTCTTAGTTCTCAGAAATCCTGTCTGAAATCTGGCTACCTTTTCTTTTCATAGCTTGGTCTAGCTACCTGGCTAATCAAAACTAAAGCATGTTTATTGTCTAGCTTCTTTTATTTGCCTGTTCGTTAGCTAGCTAGCTTCCAGCTGACTGGTGTTTGATTTGATTTGTTAGCTAGCTACAGAGGCTAGCTGCTAGACTTTGTACGCTGCTGCTATTCTCTGTTTACTATCCATGCATAGTCACTTTACCTCTACCTACATTTACATATTACCTTAATTACCTCGACTAACCGGTGCCCCCGCACATTGACTCTGTACTAGTACCCCCTGTATATAGCCTCGCTACTGTTATTTTATTGTTGCTCCTTAATTAAAATTTTCTTTACTTCAGTTTATTTTAGTAAATACTTTCTTAACACACTTTTTATTCATTTTTTATAAACTGCATTGTTGATTAAGGGTTTGTAAGTAAGCATTTCACTGTAAGGTCTACACCTGTTGTATTCGGTGCATGTGACAAATAACATTTGATTTGATTTGATTTATTGATTAACCTCAGCTTGAATACCACCATATAGCTAGCTATATACAGGAGGCTAGGTTTGTTTCCATACACTTCTTATGACTGGCAGCATGGTGCAAGCATCAGTGTTATTAGTATGTAAACACTTTTTTTTATTCACTCTAGAATAACACATTTTTGGAGAATACACACCAATTGTCAAGCTTGGGCGTAGTGGGTGAGGAATCAAGCGCAGGAAGCAGCGATACAGGGTAGTGGCTTTTAATGAGCACAACGGCGAAACACAAGCCACCCCAACAGCGCTCCAGAGCGCACACAAAACAATGTGCCCCAAACACAGGGGACAGAAAACAGTCGGCGCAAAACCACGCACTAGAGCATAAACACAATCAGCGTGAACACAAGCCAAAATACAGAGCAACACACAATCACGTACAAACACATACATCCTACGCTAACCTAAATAACCCCCCCTTTCTAATGACTAACCCAAAACAGGTGCGTGCCTACCTAGACCTAACCAAACGAAAGTGAAACAAAAAGGGATCGATGGCAGCTAGTAGGTTGGCGACGACGACCGCCGAGCCCCGCCCGGCCGAGGAGGGGCGCCACCATCCGTCACTGTCGTGACAGTACTCCCCCCCTGACGCGCGGCTCCCGCAGCGCGCCGTCACCGGCCTCGAGGACGCCCCGGAGGGCGAGGCGCAAGGCGATCCGGATGGAGGCTGTGGAACTCCCGGATGAGCGCTGGGTCCAGTATGTCCTCCACCGGTACCCAGCACCTCTCCTCCGGGCCGTACCTCTCCCAGTCCACGAGGTACTGCAGGCCCCTCGCCCGGCGTCTGGAGTCCAAGATGGATCGGACTGTGTACGCCGGGGCCCCCCCGATGTCCAGGGGGGAAGGAGGGACCTCCCGTACCTCATTTTCCTGCAGCGGACCAGCTACCACCAGCCTGAGGAGAGACACATGAAACGAGGGGTTAATACGATAATAAGAAGGAAGTTGTAATCTGTAACACACCTCGTTTATTCTCCTCAGGACTTTAAATGGCCCCACAAACCGCGGACCCAGCTTCCGGCAGGGCAGGCGGAGGGGCAGGTTCCGGGTCGAGAGCCAGACTCTCTCCCCTGGGGTGAACACGGGGGCCTCGCTGCGGTGCCAGTCAGCGCTCGCTTTTTGTCGCTCCCTGGCTCGTTCCAGGGATTCCTGCACAGCATTCCAGGTCTCCCTTGAGCGCTGCACCCATTCCTCCACCGCAGGGGCCTCCGTCTGGCTCTGATGCCATGGCCCCAGGACCGGCTGATAACCCAACACACATTGGAATGGTGACATGTTGGTGGAGGAGTGGCGCAAAGAGTTCTGAGCCATTTCGGCCCATGGCACGAACCTTGCCCACTCCCCTGGCCGGTCCTGGCAGTAGGACCGCAGGAACCTGCCCACCTCCTGGTTTACCCTTTCCACCTGCCCATTACTGAGGTCAGACTGACCGAAACCCCCAGCCGCTCCATAAACGCCCGCCACACTCGGGACGTGAACTGGGGGCCTCGATCTGAGACGATATCCTCGGGCACCCCGTAGTGCCGGAAGACGTGGGTGAATAAGGCTTCCGCGGTCTGCAGGGCCGTAGGAAGACCGGGTAACGGAATCAGACGGCAGGACTTAGAAAACCGGTCCACAATGACCAGGATCGTAGTGTTGCCCTGAGACGGCGGGAGATCGGTCAAGAAATCCACCGCCAGGTGGGACCATGGTCGTTGTGGAACCGGGAGGGGTTGTAATTTCCCTCTAGGCAGGTGCCTGGGAGCCTTACTCTGAGCGCACACCGAACAGGAGGAGACATAGTGCCTCACGTCCCTCACCAAGGTGGGCCACCAGTATCTCCCACTAAGACCACGCACTGTCCGCTCAACCCCTGGGTGACCCGAGGAGGGAAGCGTGTGAGCCCACCGAATAAGCCGATCGCGAACACCGAGCGGAACGTACTTACGACCCATTGGACAATGCGGAGGAGTAGGCTCCGTCCGTAACGCCCGCTCGATGTCCGCGTCCACCTCCCAGACCACCGGTGCCACCAGGCAGGAGGCTGGAAGGATGGGCGTGGGCTCGGTGGACCGTTCCTCGGCGTCATGGAGACGAGACAGTGCGTCGGCCTTAGTGTTCCGGGAACCTGGGATATACGAGATGTTAAACCGAAATCTCGTAAAGAACATCGCCCACCTGGCTTGACGCGGGTTCAGTCTCCTCGCCGCCCGGATGTACTCCAGATTGCGGTGGTCAGTCCAGATGAGAAAAGGGTGACGTGCCCCCTCAAGCCAATGTCTCCACACCTTCAGGGCTCTGACCACAGCCAACAGCTCCCTGTCCCCCACATCATAGTTACGCTCCGCCGGACTCAACTTCCTAGAGAAGAAGGCGCAGGGGCGGAGCTTGGGGGGGGCGCCCGAGCGCTGGGACAGCACGGCTCCTACCCCAGCCTCGGACGCGTCCACCTCCACTATGAAGGGCAAAGAGGGGTCCGGGTGCGCCAGCACCGGGGCGTCGGTGAACAAAACCTTCAGACGACTAAAGGCCCTGTCCGCCTCCGCGGACCACTGCAACCGCACCGGGCCCCCCTTCAACAGTGAGGTAATGGGAGCCGCCACCTGCCCAAAGCCCCGGATAAACCTCCGGTAGTAATTGGCAAATCCCAAAAAACCGCTGCACTTCCTTCACCGTGGTGGGAGTCGGCCAATTACGCACGGCTGAGACGCGGTCACATTCCATCACTACCCCTGATGAGGAAATGCGATACCCCAAGAAAGAGACGGCTGGTTTGGAAAACTCACATTTCTCAGCCTTGACGTATAGGTCATGCTCCACCAGTCGCCCAAGCACTTTACGCACCAGAGACACATGCTCGGCGCGTGTAGCGGAGTAGACCAGAATGTCATCGATGTACACCACTACACCCTGACCGAGCAGGTCCCGGAGAATCTCGTCCACAAAGGATTGAAAGACTGCGGGAGCATTCTTTAACCCATACGGCATGACGAGGTACTCATAATGGCCAGATGTGGTACTAAATGCAGTTTTCCACTCGTCCCCTCCTCGGATACGCACCAGATTATATGCGCTCCTGAGATCCAATTTCGTGAAGAAGCGCGCCCCGTGAAATGACTCCATCGCCGAGGCGATGAGAGGTAGTGGGTAACTGAAACCCACTGTGATGGCATTTAGACCTCTATAGTCAATGCACGGGCGCAGACCTCCCTCCTTCTTCTTCACGAAAAAGAAGCTCGAGGAGACGGGTGAGTGAGACGGCCGAATGTATCCCTGCCTCAAGGATTCAGTGACGTATGTCTCCATAGCCGCTGTCTCCTCCTGAGACAGGGGATAAACGTGACTACGAGGAAGGGCAGCGCCCACCTGGAGGTTTATCGCACAGTCTCCTCGTCGATGAGGTGGTAATTGGGTCGCCTTCGTTTTACTGAAGGCGATAGCCAAATCGGCATACTCTGAGGGAATGCGCACGGTGGAGACTTGGTCTGGACTCTCCACCGTAGTCGCACCGATAGAAACTCCTATGCACCTGCCCGAGCACTCATTTGACCACCCCTTAAGAGCCCTCTGTCCCCACGAAATCTTAGGGTTGTGAGTGGCTAGCCAGGGAATCCCTAGAACCACTGGAAACGCTGGGGAATCGATGAGGAAAAGACTAATCCGCTCCTCATGACCCCCCCGCATTACCATGACCAGAGGTACAGTGACCTCCCTGACCAGCCCTGACCCTAGTGGTCGACTGTCTAGGGCGTGCACGGGGAAGGGTTGGTCCAACTGGACCAGGGGAATCCCTAACTTAGCCGCGACCCCACGGTCCATAAAACTCCCTGCTGCGCCTGAATCGACTAGCGCCTTAAACCGGGAGTGAGGGGAGAAACAAGGAAAAGACACTGACACATACATGTGACGTACAGGGGGCTCTGGGTGAGGCTGGTGCTGACTCACCTGAGGTGTCAAAGGAGCGCTCTGCCTGCCGTCTGGACTCCTAGGGGAGTCTCCCCAGCACCGGTCCACAGTGTGCCCTCTGCGACCACATGAGGTGCAGGAGCGACCTCCCCCTCCAGTCTTCCTGGCTGCTGCCCCCCCTATCTCCATAGGCGTGGGAGCAGGAGGGCTGGAGGGTGGAATGAGCAGGGCCCGGGTCGGACGTCCGCGGGCGGCCAGCAGATTGTCCAGTCGGATGGACAGATCCACCAGTTGGTCCAGTGTGTGGGTCGTGTCCCGACAGGCTAATTCCCGGCGGACGTCCTCCCTCAAACTACAACGGTAGTGATCTATAAGGGCCCTCTCATTCCACCCTGCTCCCGCGGCCAGGGTCCGGAACTCGAGAGCGAAATCCTGCGCGCTCCTCGTCTCCTGCCTCAGGTGAAACAGCCGCTCACCCACCGCTCTCCCCTCCGGGGGATGATCGAATACTGCCCGAAAGCGGCGGGTGAACTCTGGGTAGTTGTCCCTGGCTGAGTCCGGACTGTCCCACACGGCGTTTGCCCATTCCAGGGCCTTACCCGTGAGACAGGAGACGAGGACGCTGACGCTCTCCTCCCCCGAGGGAGGAGGACGAACGGTCGCCAGGTATAACTCCAACTGGAGTAAGAAGCCCTTACACCCAGCGGCCGTTCCATCGTACTCCCTGGGGGGAGCGAGTTTCACCCCACTGGCACTGGGGGCTGTGGGTGCTGGAGGGGGCGCAGGCTGTTGGACTGCCGCGTTCGGGGGGCCGAGAGCGCGTCGGTCCCAGCTCTCCAGGCGCGCCAACACCTGATCCATGGCGTTCCCCAGCCGGTGGAGCAGGGTAGAGTGTTGGTCCACGGTTTCCTCCATGGACATGGCTGGCGCTGAAGCTCCTGCTGACTCCATTACGTTGTGGTACGTGATTTCTGTCAAGCTTGGGCGTAGTGGGTGAGGAATCAAGCGCAGGAAGCAGCGATACAGGGTAGTGGCTTTTAATGAGCACAACGGCGAAACACAAGCCACCCCAACAGCGCTCCAGAGCGCACACAAAACAATGTGCCCCAAACACAGGGGACAGAAAACAGTCGGCGCAAAACCACGCACTAGAGCATAAACACAATCAGCGTGAACACAAGCCAAAATACAGAGCAACACACAATCACGTACAAACACATACATCCTACGCTAACCTAAATAACCCCCCCTTTCTAATGACTAACACAAAACAGGTGCGTGCCTACCTAGACCTAACCAAACGAAAGTGAAACAAAAAGGGATCGATGGCAGCTAGTAGGTCGGTGACGACGACCGCCGAGCCCCGCCCGGCCGAGGAGGGGCGCCACCATCCGTCACTGTCGTGACACCAATACAGCACTCTGTGAAGATTCAGAGCATATCTGTATTGCAGTTCTATCAATTATTTATACAATTGGCAGATTTTTACATGCAAAAAATACAGTAATTTTGGTTTTGTATGCAGTCATGGGAAGCTATTTCTCTGCAGAAGATCTGTCTATCTGGTCAAAATCACTGATACAGGTCCCCCTCCACCCTTTGGTGGTATGGAGTACCTGTTATTATGTCTCCAGAGAAACCGAGATTCCAATAAAGGTCCTATCTATCAAATTAGGTGGTGTGACAGCTTCTAAACTGTCTTTCTGAATTCCTGTTTGGTTTATGTCCCATCTCTAATAGACCTACACAGATTTGTTATTTCATTCATTAAAGAAAGATTAAGATTATCATTCGTTGATCCATCCATTCCACTTTAACTTCAAATGGTCAGTCTTCTACATTAAAACAACAGAGATACTGTAAAATAGACTAATGATTACTCTTGTCTTTCTGTCCAATACTTAGATCATCCAGTTTTTTCCTCTACAGATTTTATGCCCCTCCAGAATAATTAATATAGAATTATTAATTAATATAATTGCCAATAAGGGGAAATAGAGTAAGCCGACATTTTGAGTATTTTTCGCTACAGCAGGAAAATGTCAAAGTGTAAATTACAAACTTCAGAAGACTTTTTAAACCTCAAATACACGACATGTTTAAAATTTCCTGCATTGCAGGAAAGTACTCTTGCAACAGGGTGGTCAAATTAAACTCCTACGCCTGTAGATGCAGTTTATTCCCAGTGACGTCATAAATAGGAGTGTGAGGGAAGGCCTATATGCTACTGATGATTGAGAGGAGTTTCACCATAAATGGGAATTAAATTTACCGCATTATCTGCAACATTATCTTAAACATAAGACAAGCTCTTTGGGAGCACAGCAGTGTATGGATTTTTTTGTTTTCTTTTAGCTATTTTGGCTATTAATCCATCATAAATTATTTAATAAAATGTGCTCTTATTATAGAAAAAAATAGAAGTTGATGCTGGACAATGAACAATGCCTAAAAAGCCTTTGTCTAAAAATAACTTCCAGAAGTAATCAAGGCACTTTCATGCAACGTCAGAACAAGATCTGTTCGTCGGGAGTTTCATGTAAGGGGTTTCCATAGCCGAGCGGCCGCGCACAAACCTAAGATCACCATGTGCAATGCCAAGCATCGGCTGGAGTGGTGTAAAGCTTGCCGCCATTGGACTCTGGAGTGATGAATCACGCTTCAGCATCTGGCAGTCCGATGGACGAATCTGGGTTTGGCAGATGCCAGGAGAACGCTACCTGCCCCAATGCATAGTGGCAACTGTAAAGTTTGGTGGAGGAGGAATAATGGTCTGGGGCTGTTTTTCATGATTCGGGCTAGGCCCCTTAGTTCCAGTGAAGGGAAATCTTAATGCTATTGGACTCAATGACATTGACATTCTACACAATTCTTTGCTTCCAACTTTGTGGCAACAGTTTGGGGAAGGCCCTTTCCTGTTTCAGCATGACATTGCTGAAACAGGAAGCGATCAAGTGATCGTGTCAGGCGAAAATTGTATCAAATGTTTTACCATTGCAACATTTCATTTCGATTGGTTATGCCCATTATTTGCAATAATATCTTTCCTTTGCGGTACCTCAAACTGTCTTTATTGCCAGCTGAGATACATTTTTATCAGTTGATTTACTCTTGGCTCAGACTTTGTCCAGACAATGTCTTAAAACAGGTTTTAACAGGATATAGGACCTTTTCTGAGATGCTTTGTGGATACAGGTTTATGGGCTTAAAGTAAGGGTTAAGGTTCGTGTTAGTGGATAGTTAGTTAAAATGCTGTTGAGAGTTAATTGAACATCTACAAACCAACCATCTATTTTGGATTTTCCAAATAAAGTGTTACCGATTTATCACTTCAGCACATCTAATGCGAAAGTTTATGGTACTTTCCTAAAAAGAAAATTTGGAATAACATCCCATTTATTGGGACCAAGCTTTCGCTTTATCAGCTGGTACTGTATCTCTGCTTAGGATAATGAATGGTTAACACAATGCTGGTAAATATGTCCTTATCCTACTTTCCAACTTTTATATAACACACAGAATGAATTACCAACTGTAAGAAGAGCAGAGGACTAGAGGATTGTCTATGCAGACAGCATTAGATGTGGTTGCTGCTACTTTATTGAGATGAGTTCTGGCGACTCCAAAGTGCTTTTCAAAATGAAATTTGACAATGTCCTCTCAGAAATCAATGGATTTGGTAAATTCCAAGTAATGATCGTCCTGATTCAGAGCCTCTCTCGCATAACCCTGCCATGTCACTTCTTACTGAATAACTTCATAGCTGCTGTGCCCTCTCACCGCTGTGACCTCAGCGCTCTGGATGATGAGGGTGTCTTTGGGAATCTGACCCAGGAGCAGAGACTGACTGTCAGTATTCCAGTACAGGAAGATGGGACTCCAAGCTCCTGCAAGATGTTCCCAGAACCCCAGTTCCACCTCCTGTCCAACTCCAATGACAGTGACCTAGCTACAGTCCCCTGTCAGAATGGATGGGTATATGACAACAGCACCTTCAAATCCACTCTGGCTACAGAGGTAAGTCTCTTCCTTTTCCAGCTATTTTGCTTTCTAGATGGAAAGCATTGAACATGTTGATCACTTTGTAACTGTTCTGTTGTACTCATGACACCAGGGTTGTTGTTATGATTTCTTTTAAGTGGGACCTTGTATGCGATAGAAAAGGGATGAACAAAGTGACAGCCACCATTTTCTTCATTGGAGTAATGTGTGGGGCTCCTTTATTCGGTTTCCTCAGTGACAGGTATGTATGCATTATACAGAAAAAACCCTTACTACTTCACACAAACTTGCGTATACACACCAAGGTTATTATAGTAAACGAAAACTGAAAATAAATAAAAACTAAAATTGGAAAAACAATTTAGTAAACTGAAAAAAAATGTAAAACGAAAAAACAATTGAAAAACTAAACTATACGGAAACTATTATCTATGATGCAGAAAATAACTAAAATAAAATAAAAACCATCATAAGTGATGTTAAGTTTTAGTTTTTTTCTTCTAAACTTTGAGCAAAAATCAAATGTTAACGTTTCAAATAGACCTAGCTTATACTAGCTATCAATAGCTAACAGGGAAGAAATCCGATGGCGTGCACGGAGCATGACTGGGGCAAGCTAGAACACCTTGTGAGGTTGCTGGAGCCGTTCACAATCCACACCGACCAACTTGCTGACCAGTGACTGGGCCAAGCTAGAGCAGCTTTTGAAGTTGCTTGAGCCGTTCTCAATCCACATTAACCAACTCCATACTGACAGCCAGTGCAGTGTTTTCTTAACCTTGAGGCATACTTGCAGTCAACTACGGTTTCAAAACAGTTGGCACAGGTCCTCCTGAAGTCATTGCGTGAGCGCTTCGCATGTATACTGAATCCTCTGGCACTTCGAGCCAACCTCTGCAGCAGCTTGTATGATGGGCCCAAGTGTGTCTGTGGCACTATGCTCAACAGAGATAGAGACACTGATGAGGGAAGCAGAGTCTTTTATCCTCCATCAAATCAGAGAGTACAGCTGTGGAGCAGCAGGTCCGCAGGAAGATGCCAGCACGATGAGTCCAGCAAGCATGTCGACCTCAGTGCTTCATGTTTAATATTACATAAACACTTGTTTAGTTTTACATAAAGAATAACATGTCAAATGTGCCATGTCTTCATACATTAGTTGTTTTTTCCTTCCTCTATCTGACAGATAAAGGTAAAGGTACTTGATTCTCCTTACTACTAAAGTTCAAAAAGATTTGGATTGGTGTAAACATTAAAAAAGCACTGGATTGGTGTAAACATGGGCAAGAAAGTTTCCTTCCACCTTATTTCTTGCACCAGTCTAGGCGCTTATCCTTTCAATCCAAGTCACATTCAGATTGATTTATAATTTAAACCTTACCAAACCTATGTTCTGGAGTCCTCTAGTGCAGTGGTTTTTATCCCATAGATTTTGTAGTAATGTTTAAGTCACTCAAATATCACATGAAGGCACATTAGACAGGGCAAAAATGCTTTAAAACTGCTACATTTTAACTGCACCCCATGATAAAGTGTAGAATTGCAGCTTTAAACCTGTACAAATGTTGTCTCTGCCAACAAGAGGGGAGTGAACAGTTTGTGTCACGAACAGTGCTTGTGCCCATAGAAATGAACATGGCGTGCTCACTGTGCGCGGGATGTTCCCCAATGCTGGAAGGGGGGCCTGAGTGAAAAAGTTTGGGAACCCCTGTTCTAGTAGCCAAAAGCCTGTATTAGCATGGGCAGCGCCATTGAGGACTTTTGCCATTTTGATTTAGTCAACTGGGTGGGACTTCCAACTTTATTGGCTGATCCCTCCTGATGATCCGGTTGGCATGACCTGATGACCCGGTTGGAGTCGTGACAGCCGGATCATCAGAAATAATCAGCCAATGAATTTTACTTCTGAAGAGAAAATGGAATATTTCAAGATAGAGATGGCCTCAATGGCGCTGCCCATAGTCTCACAGACTCAATCATGACACAGATACAGATATGTTATGTCTATCCAAGTCTATGGTCCTGGCCCCTCACCTTATGTATTACTGCCCCCAGTGGCAAGAAGTGACTTGCCAAAGAAAACAAACTATAGGCCTACAACACATAAATGAAAATGTATGCATTCACTACTGTAAGTCGCTCTGGATAAGAGCATCTGCTAAATTACTAAAATGTAAACGGAAATATTAAATCACAAAACTATAATAACCTTGATGCATACAAACACACGATAACATATGCACTATACCCACACGTACACATGGATTTTGTGTTGTAGATATACGGTAGTAGAGTAGGGGACTTGGCAGCAGCTAATGGGGATCCATAATAAATACAAATACAAACACATCATTCTACTGATAATACATGAAAAAATGTCCCTTCCTGTGGCTGGAAAATAGCTGCATAGTTAAAACCATTTGTATTAGTATTTATTAAGGATCCCAATTCTCTTGTCCTCTGCTTTTCTTACAGTTGCTAATTCATTCTGTGTGTTATATAAAAGTCAGAAATAAGGATAAGGACATACTTACCAGCATTGTGTTAACCATTCATTTTCCTTAGCAGAGACACAGTACGAGCTGATAAAGCGAAAGCTTGGTCCCAATAAATGGGATGTTATTCAAAAGTTTTTTTTTAGGAAAGTACCATAAACTTTCGCATTAGATGTGCTGAAGTGATAAATCGGTAACACTTTATTTGGAAAATCCAAAGTCGATGTTTGGTTTGTAGTTTAGTTTAATTTAGTTTATTAATTCGACCATTTAAAAAAAAACAAGCTCACATAAAACTTAAAAGCCATACATGCACATGAATAAAATCATGGAAGATAACACACAATAAAGTCTGGGACTTATTTCCATTGTGGTCCTCTTGAGACAAGATGGCTAGACAAGATCCAACACAGTATGGCAGTGAAATAATAAAACAAAAACATAGAAGAAGAACATCTATCTCATCATTCCAGTTACATCATAGGGGTTATTCATATGGGCACAGAGGACATCAAACATATTTGTACTTTATTTTTAAAGCTGTCCAGAGAGGATGTTGTTTGTATAGGCAGAGGCAACTCATTTCATTCTGAGGCTCCAGTATACAAGAAAGTACCTTTCCCAGCATTACTCCTGAACCTGTATAAGCACACATCAGCAACACCTGATCTGGTGCTGTGATTGTGTGCATCCCTAACATGAGGAAAGTAATCACTTAGATATCTGGGCGCAGGACCATAAATACTCCTGTAAACCAAACCTAGTCTAATCTGGGACACCCTAGCCTCAACAGGCAGCCAGTTTAGTTCCTGAAAGCAGCTCCCGCCTATGTGAGTATGTGGACTCACCTTCAATACTACCCTGAACAGCTTATTCTGGGCTATCTGGAGCTTCCCCTTCATAAGTTTAGATAAGCCCCCAAACCAGGAAGTACTAGCATAGTCAAAATGGCATTGAATGAGGGCAGTAGCTAGCACTTTCATCGGGTCCTTATCAAGCAGCTTGGACTTTCTAGCAAAAAACTTAGTCCTGGCATTAACCTTCCCTAGCACCTTATTGGCCATGCTCACACCTCCCAAGCTTCCATCAAGGATACCTCCCATGTAGCTAACAGAGGTTTTAGTAGTCAGCACCTCACTCCCTAACTCCACTCTGATTTCAGACGACCTACACAATTTAGGTCTGGATCCAAAAATAATTGCTTCAGTTTTCCCTAAGTGCAGAGATACCTTATTATCTCCAAGACATTTGCTAATGTTAGTAAGCTCTGTGCTAAGTATGCTCTCCAACATAGTTTTACTTTGTGAGACACCAGAAGTGTAGAGTCATCCGCATAAAGAAAAAGACGGCAAGAACAAGCATCTTTCATATCATTAATACACAATAAAAACAGCAGAGGCCCAAGCACGCTCCCCTGCGGAACGCCAAACTCATTGGTTTTGCCTGAGACAGTGAACCATTAACCTCTACTTACTACTCTACTACTTCCTGATAAATAGGACTCTACCCAGCCTAGAGGGATATTGCTTAACCCCAGTGCCTCCAGTTTGGAGATTAGGAGACAGTGGTTAACTGTATCAAAGGCCTTCTGTAGGTCAAGCAGTACCATTCCACACAGATTTCCCTCATCAATATCTTTCCTGATGAAGTCAGTCAAGTAAAGTAGACATGAATCAGTGGAGTATGTTTTTCTAAAACCCGACTGAAAATCATACATTAGACCCTGTTTGTTAACATATTCATACATTTGCTCATGTACAATTCTCTCCAGGATCTTTGATGTTACACAGAGGATAGATACAGGCCTATAATTCCCAGGGTCAGACTTTATCCCCTTTTTATACAGAGGTATAACTTTAGCTTGTTTCATGTCCCTGGGAAAGGTGCCTTGTTCAAGAGAGAGATTAACAATATGCGTAATACAAGGGCCAATTTGCTCAGCAGAATCTATTAGAAATCTTGCAGGAATATTATCCAGGCCTGTGGCTTTGGAGCATTTAAGCTCTGCCAGCATACTGACTATTTTGGCTGTTGCTACCATTGCAAAATGAAAAGAGTTTGGCTGAACCCCTAACTCTACATAATACTTCTTGACTTGGTTGCTTCCATACAAACCAGAACTGGTGGGCAGCTTGCTAACCAGCTTGCTGGCAACAGAAGTAAAAAAAGAGTTGAATTTATTGGCAACCTCTGCTTTTTCATATACCATCTCCCTTTTGATGTTCAGTCCAATACTGTTTAGTTTGTTTTTGGTAGTACTACTACAGCCTAGTTCCTTAAATGATTTCCAAAGCTTTTTAGGGTCATTTTTGTTTTCAATTATTTTCTCAGCAAAGTAACCCCTCTTAGCTTCATCCATCCTGCTCTGTGCTTCCTTTCTGTGATGTTAATATAGGACAAAATCATGCTGCTCTTGAGAGTTCTTACATTTCTTAATGGCCTTATTCCTTGCTTGGATAGATTCTAGAATCTCATGATTAAACCAAGGGCTAGATCTCTGCTTTACCCTGACCCGTCTAATGGGAGCCATCACATTCACCACATCAAGGAATCTACATTTAAAGACTTCCCAGGCACTGTCTACCCCTACACTATCTAGCACAGGTGACCAGTCAATTTTACCCACTTCCTCCCTAAACTTTTCTACACAGTATTTTTTGAGTCCTCTGATTCTAACAGTTTTGTGACACAAATATATATTTAAAAATCCTCCTTGTGCAAAATGTAATAAAATGATCACTGATTCCATAGACTATTACGCCACTCTGCGATATTTTAGATTTATCAGACACCATGTCACATCCTGACCATAGTAAGAGGTTATTTTCTATGGTAGAGTAGGTCAGGGTGTGACAGGGGGTGTTTTGTGTTTTTCTATGTTTTGTATTTCTATGTTTAAGTTCTAGTTTTTCTATTTCTATGTTGTTGTTTTTTGGGTTGATCTCCAATTGGAGGCAGCTGGTCCTCATTGTCCCTAACTGGAGATCATATTTAAGTAGCTTTTTCTTCCTGGGTTTTGTGGGTTATTATATTTTGAGTAGTGTTTGTTTCTCCCTGCCTCACGGTTTGTTGTTTTGTCAATTCAGTTATTTATGTGTTGCAAAGTTTCACGGATTTAATAAAATGTGGAACTACAACCGCGCTGCACTTTGGTCTGCTCCTTTTGACAGCTGTGACACACCAATATTAAGTCAATTGTACTTTGCACTGTTTCAAATATCCTGGTGGGATCCTTTATCATTTGGGTCAGAGCAAGTGATCTACAAAAGTGCATAAATACATTGTGGGTTGGGCTATTCTTTTTGCAGACATCAGTATTGAAATCCCCTAACAAAATGAATTCCTTCAACAGCGAATCATTACAGTTTGATAACACAATTTCAAGACCTTCATAGAACGCATTCTGCTTGGGCGGCCTATAACACACCCCCAACAAAATCGGCTTGGTTTAGGGAAGGCAGATATCCAGCCAGACAATCTCCAGATCAGCGTTTAAATTCGATCTGACGTTAAAAGCAATGTCAGATCTTACAAACGCACATATTCCCCCACCGTTCCGATTCTGATCCTTCCTGACAACAGAGTAATTACCTATCTCAATTTCTGAGTCACAAACAGATGAATCCAACCATGTCTCAGTAAAACATAAAACACCCACCTCTGATTTGCAAACCTACAGGCGTATCTCATCGATCTTCGGTAGTAGGCTTCGGACGTTTAAGTGCACAAAATATAAGCCCTTCTTCCCAAAGGCCTCATTGAATTCCCGATCCACTTGTAACTCACCTCCCACTGAGCTGCCATCTTCCCACTGCACTGCCTCCGGTGGCCTCTCTGTTGCCATGGAGCACCCCTCCCCAGGTGCCAGTCCATCGTCCTCACCACCGTGTCCCCCGTCACTCGCCTCTGGTTGCCTCCGCTCCGCTGTGGAACCCCCCCTCCTCCGGTGCACTCTCCACTCTCGGTAAGTCCTCTGGTCCCACTCCACCGTCAATGCTCACACACCCCGCGGGTACAGCACACCGACAGCAACGGTAAGCTTCATTGACCCCATGTCCAAAGCTAGAATCGCTGTATTTTAGATGAATCCACTGCGCGCATTCCAAACATACCAAAGCTTTGCTGTTACTCTTTATCCACCGTTCGCAAGAGGAGCATGGGTGCATAGGCCGTTTGATGGGATTTGTGATAAAGTAAAGTCCAGGGGATTGATGGATATCACCCGATAAGAAAAGGCAAAGAGTTATTATAAGATCTCCACCATTAATTTGCGATTTCAGACTGGATTTTGATGATCGTTTTGGTTTGTGCCAAGGTGCTATGAAAGTTTGGTATATAACATTTCTTCCAAATCCGAAGTGCTGAATGCCATCAAATGTGTTTGCATGACTGAGAAGTTGCTGAGAATTTACTATTCTTTCATCTAAATAGCAGATGCAATTATTTCCAGTAACATTTAAAACAAACACATAAAGTAAAAGTGCTGCCACCATGCCAAACTTGCTGGTCGCCATCTTGTGCAACCCAGATGTTCAATGTTCAATTAACTCTCAACACCATTTTAACCAACTATCCACTAACACTAACCCTAATCCTTACTTTAAGCCTATAAACCTTCAAATAATCAGGGGTCCAGCAGCATTAAGGCAGTTGTATACAATTTCAAATATTACATGACATTACATTTCATAACACTTTTCACAAGACATTAAGTGTGTTCCCTCAGACCACTACTCTACTATCACATATCTACAATACAAAATCCATGTGTACATGTGTTTAGTGTGCATGTCTTATCATGTGTATGTGTGTCTGTGCCTGTGTGTGTGTCTCTCCAGTCCTCGCTGTTCCATAAGGTGTATTTTTCTAATTGTTTTAATCTGATTCTACTGCTTGCATTAGTTACATGATGTGGAATAGAGTTCAATATAGCCATGGCTCTATGTAGTTCTGTGCGCCTCCAATAGTCTGTTCTTGACTTTGGGATTGTGAAGAGATCTTTGGTGGCATGTCTTGTGGGGTATGCATGGGTGTCCGAGCTGTGTGCTAGTATTTTAAACAGACACCTCGGTGCATTCAGCTTGTCAACACTTCTTACAAAAACAAGTTGCGATGAAGTCAATCGCTCCTCCACTTTGAGCCATTAGAGATTTACATGCATATTATTAATGTTAGCTCTCCGTGTACATTTTAAGGGCCAGCCGTTCTGCCCTGTTCTAAGCCAATTGTATTTTTCAGAGGTCCCATTTTGTGGCACCTGACCACATGACTGAACAGTAGTCCAGGTGCGACACAACTAGAGCCTGTAGGACCTGCCTTGTTGATAGTGTTGCAAAAAGGCAGAGCAGCTCTTCATTATGGACAGACTTCTCCCCATCTTAGCTACTATTGTATTAACATGTTTTGACCATGACAGTTTACAATCCAGGGTTACTCCAAGCATTTTAGTCACCTCAACTTGCTCAATTTCCACATAATTTATTACATGATGTAGTTGAGGTTTAGGGTTTAGTGAATGATTTGTCCCAAATACAATGTTTTTTGTTTTTTATATTTAGGACTAACTTATTTTGCTACCTTTCTGAAATGAACTGCAGCTCTTTGTTAAGTGTTGCAGTGATTTCACTCGCTGTAGCAGCTGACGTGTATAGTGTTGAGTCATCCGTATACAGACACACTGGCTTTACTCAAGGCCTGAAGGCATGTCATCAGTAAAGATTGAAACAAGCAAGGTTCCTAGACAGCTGCCCTGGGGAATTCCGGATTCTAGCTGGATTATGTTGGAGATGCTTCCATTAAAGATCACCCTCTGTTTTCTGTTGGACAGGTAACTCTTTATCAACAATA
Source organism: Salmo trutta (assembly GCF_901001165.1). Classification (NCBI taxonomy): domain Eukaryota; kingdom Metazoa; phylum Chordata; class Actinopteri; order Salmoniformes; family Salmonidae; genus Salmo; species Salmo trutta. The sequence continues at coordinate 44,426,449 of NC_042974.1, read as the reverse complement.
TAGCAGGTGGTGTAAAGTCATAACACATACATTTTTCCAGCAGCAGACTATGATTGGTAATGTTAAAGCCGCACTGAAGTCTAACAAAACAGCAATATCTCTCAGCCAATCATTTGTGTAAGTGCCGTGCTTGTTGAATGTCCTTCCTTGTAATCGTGCTGAAAGTCTGTTGTCAATTTATTTACAGTAAAATAGCATTGTATCTGGTCAAACACAATTTCTTCCAAATGTTTACGAAGGGTTGGTAACAGGCTGATTGGTTGGCTATTTGAGCCACTATTCTTGGGTAGTGATATTACTTTTGCTTCCCTCCAGGCCTGAGAGAACACACTTTCTAGTCGGCTTAGATTGAAGATATATAGTTGAAGTCGGAAGTTTACATACATCTTAGCCAAATACATTTAAACTCAGTTTTTCACAATTCCTGAAATGTAATCCTAGTAAAAATTCCCTGTCTTAGGTCAGTTAGAATCACCACTTCATTTTAAGAATGTGAAATGTCAGAATAATAGTAGAGAGAATGATTTATTTCAGGTTTTATTTATTTAATCACATTCCCAGTGGGTCAGAAGTTTACATACACTCAATTAGTATTTGGTAGCATTGCCTTTACATTGCTTAACTTGGGTCAAACGTTTCGGTAGCCTTCCACAAGCTTCCCACAATAAGTTGGGTGAATTTTGGCCCATTCCTCCTGACAGAGCTGAACTTCTGACCGACTGGAATTGTGATACAGCGAATAATAAGTGAAAAACTCTGTCTGCAAACAATTGTTGGAAAAATGACTTGTGTCATGCACAAAGTAGATGTCCTAACCGACTTGTCAAAACTATAGTTTGTTAACAAGAAATTTGTGGAGTGGTTGAAAAATGAGTTTTAATGACTCCAACCTAAGTGTATGTAAACTATACAGTTGAAGTCGGAAGTTTACATACACTTAGGTTTAAATGTATTTGGCTAAGGTGTATGTAAACTTCCGACTTCAACTGTATTTTTTAACCAGACAAGTCAGTTAAGAACAAATTCTTATTTACAATGACTGCCTACCCCAGCCAAACCCTAACCCGGACGACGCTGGGCCAATTGCGTGCCGCCCTATGGGACTCCCAATCACAGCCGGTTGTGATACAGCCTGGAATCAAACCAGGGTGACAACTCTAGCACTGAGATGCAGTGCCTTAGACCGCTGCGCCACTCGGGAGCCCTCTGACAAATAGGAGAGGCAATGTCTTTCGCTATTATCCTCAGTTATTTTCCATCCGAGTTGTCAGACCCCGGTGGCTTGTCATTTTTGATAGACAACAATAATTGTTTCACCTTTTCTACACTCACTTTACAGAATTGAATGCTTGTCTTTCAGAATTTGGTCAGTTATACTTGTATTTGTAGTGCCAGCGTTTGTTGCTGGCACGTCATGCTGAAGTTTTCTAATCTTGCCAATGAAAAATCATTAAAGGAATTGGCAACATCTGTGGGTTTTGTGATGAATGAGCCATCTGATTCAATGAATTTTTTATTTTTTATTTTATTTTTTATTTTACCGTTATTTTACCAGGTAAGTTGACTGAGAACACATTCTCATTTACAGCAACGACCTGGGGAATAGTTTGAGGGGAGAGGAGGGGGATGAATGAGCCAATTGTAAGCTGGGGATGATTAGGTAGCCGTGATGGTATGAGGGCCAGATTGGGAATTTAGCCAGGACACCAGGGTTAACACCCCTACTCTTACGATAAGTGCAATGGGATCTTTAATGACCTCAGAGAGTCAGGACACCCGTTTAACGTCCCATCCGAAAGACGGCACCCTACACAGGGTGCCATCAGGAATGATGGAGCTGAGTTTGCCTTTTTGCCCAAAATGACAATTAAGGTGCTCCAAAGCTCTATATCATTCATCTTTGTTTCATACTATAGTTTCTTCTTCTTTTTATTCAGTTTCGTCATATGATTTCTCAATTTGCAGTACGTTTTCCAATCGGTTGTGCAGCCAGACTTACTTGCCATTCCTTTTGCCTCATCCCTCTCAACCATACAATTTTTCAATTCCTCATCAATCCACAGGGATTTAACTGTTTTCACAGTAAAAAAAATTAAACAAGGCATGCTTATTAGTAACTGGAATAAGCAATTTCATAAATATGTCAAGTGCAGTGTCTGATTCCTCATTACACACCATAGACCAACAAATCTTCTTTATATCATACAACATAGGAATCATTACAAAACTTCTTGTATGACCTCTTATAAACTATTTTAGGCCCAGACTTTGGTGTTCAATTGAATCCTTTACAGAAATGAAATGCTCTGATAGTGTCTAGTGTTTAATACCATGTTGTTTTTCACTTAGCTACATTGTGTATAGAAATATGGCAACACTTTACATTATGATATACTGATAATTAGCCTTTATAATGTTTTATTTTTCTCTGAACAGATTCGGTCGGAGGGCAATGCTGATGGTGGCTTACCTGTCAACTATGCTGTTTGCTTTTACCAGTGCCTTCTCCACCTCCTATGTCATGTTTTGTATCATGAGATTTTTCACCGGAGTGACACTATCTGGAATAAGCATAATCTCCATTGTACTCAGTGAGTTAGTCCCTGATTTCGCTTTGTATTGTATTGTGTTATACATATTAAAGTGTTATACAGGTAGCCTAGCAATTAAGAGTGTTGTGCCAGTAACTGAAAGGTCACTGGTTAAAATCCCAGAGCCGACTAAGTGAAAAATCAGTCAATGTGCCCTTGAGCAAGGCACTTAATCCTAATAGCTCCTGTAAATGTATCTTGACAAGAGTGTCTGGTCAAATGTATAATGTTATTATAGTCTCCTTCTATAAGAGGTTTTAGACCTCAAGGGAATTGATCTTGGTTACATTTCGGGTTAAATTAAATACACTGGGATTTCATAAATTATTCATATTAAAAGGTTGATGATTGATTTAGTGATATATTGCATGAATGAATTATGTTTTCTGTTCCTGCTGTAGCTTCTAGGAATATTCAGCTTGTTCAACATGAACTTTGACTGTAGAGGCACTCTGCAAATTATGTAGAGACAAATCTGAAAGTAAATGCTAAAAAATGGTTGCTTGGTATCAACATCAGTTGCTTTACATTAGATGTCAGTGTTAGCATAAAAATCGGTATTTACTTTAACATTCAAATATAATTCATTCAAAACTCTCTTTCTTGGACATTTCTACAGGTGTGGAATGGTTTGACATTCAATATAGGACATTTGCTGGAGTGATAGTAAGCCTGGATTGGACAGGTGGAAACATGCTGCTAGCTAGCATTGCATACTTTGTGAACGACTGGAGGTGGCTGACCATAGCAGTTACCTCGCCTCTTGTCTTGGCTGTCATTACCTGGTGGTACGCAACCCATTTTACATTGATGTTATGTGTTATACTTGGTTTGATGAGTTCAATGTTAAAACTTGTCCGGTGGTAAAACATGTACAGGTAAAACTTGTTTAAATCTTTGTGGATGTACTGGTGAAGTCAGACCTTACTATTTGTACAATACAAATTCCCTCTCCTGGGCAAATAAGGGTATACATATCTACTAAAAGGAAAGGTTTCTAACAACATAACATTATTATTAGAGACCATCTGGTGGCCTTGCCTGGTGTCAACAGGGATCTGTGCCATTGCAGGTGGCTTCCAGAGTCTGCTAGGTGGCTCTTAGCGAATGGAGAAAAAGAAAAAGCCCATTTCTACCTGGAGAAATGTGCCAAGATGAACAACAGATCCAAGTGTATGGCTGAGATCACACCACAGGTACATTTAATGCTCACATATGTGGTATCATGTTAGGATAGTCTTAGTTTCAACAGGGCTTCTTTCAATCTCAAATCCTGCTGAGACTGAGGCTGTCTAAATATCGACACCATACTCAGAAAAATGCTGCTCATTTTAGCATGCGTGGCTTCATGACAATGGTGAAACTAATGACTAATAGCCGCAGGTGAAAAACTATTCAAAGCCATCTAGGTAAGCAAATAAGATAAACCTAGAAATGCGTTGTTGAACAAAAAGGTTTGCATAAAAGCATGCCTTTTTTGGTTGCCCATAGACCCTTACGAATGCAGTAAGAGTTAAAGATGAGGACAGGAAGTACGGTTTTGTGGACCTTGTGAGAACTCCAAATATAAGGAAACTTGCCATTTGCACAGGAATACTATGGTAAGTAGGGGAAAACACTTTTGGATCTTATCAAGGTCTGATGCCATAGAATTCATCTTAAATGCCCTTAAAAGGGAAACTCCACTTAAAAACAATATTTTTGTATTTTTTTCATTAGTCCACGTTGATATAGTCCACATCATTGGCCACATGCAAAACACATCATCACGGTAATGTGGCCAGTGACACTTTGCTTCTTGAAAGTCCAATATCTTGAAAACTTGACAGCTGACATACAAAACATTTTGGGACTGTATCAACACTGGACTAATGAAAAAAAAATGTTTTTGAGTAGAGTTTCCCTTTAATGTTTTCTCTCCAACTTGTCTGGCAATCAATTTAAAGGAGCAACATGTACTATTTTAGCCATAATTTCCATTTCTTCAAGATTCTTAAAGGACACTGCATAGAAACGCCTAAAATGGCTTAGTACTGCTTCTAATCTTATCATAATCCATTTGGCCATCCATTGGGCCATCCACAGGAGGTTGGTGGCACCTTAATTGGGGTGAACGGGCTCGTGGTAATGACTGGAGCGGAATTGGTGGAATGGTATTAAATACATCAAACAAATGGGTTCAAGGTGTTTGATAACATAGGCCATTATTATGAGCCGTTCTCCTATCAGCAGCCGCCACTGATTTGGCTCTAGTTGCAGGTGGAAATGTTACATGTATAACCTTTAGAAGTATTTTTGATCTGAAGTTCCTTATTTTCTTCGACCTGTAGGTATGGAGTTGCGTTTACATATTACGGCATCAGTTTGAACATCACTGGGTTTGGCATGAATGTCTACTTCACACAGTTCATATACGCTGCCATCGAGTTGCCTGGAAAGATTATGGTCTATTATTTCTTGAACAAGTTTGGCCGAAAACCTGGACAGGTTGGGACACTGCTTTTGACTGGAGCCTGTGTCTTCATCAACATATTTGTTCCTCAAGGTATTTGTTGGTTCCTGAAAGATATTGTTAGCAAATAATAGGTTTTTACTTTACTTACGTTTTACTTACTTACCTACTTACTTACCTTTGAGTTGCTTGTAGAACGTAGGCCATTGATGCAGTTTGTTTTCTTTGTGCACTTGCATTTTGAGCCCTGGGGGGTATTTTTGAGTTGTTAGCCTTAGATTCAGTCATCCATATTTTCATATTTTCACTTAGGTTTGTGGGTGTTTCGTACCATCGTGGGTCTTTTTGGGAAAGGCCTGTCCGAAGCATCCTTCACAATAATGTTCCTTTATACCACTGAGCTCTACCCAACAGTAGTTCGGTGAGTGACCAATAAACTACTATGTCACATAGTGTTCACTTAATGTAATCACCTGTAGTCTTGGTGTGTATTCAGTGAGGTCAAATGTTTTTCACAATGTTACAGATAGAAATCTAACAAATAGAGCTAACACGACTCCTACTCAACTCTGTTCTACACAAAAAATTATATCTAAACGTTCTGTAATGTTTTTGCCTCCTTATAACACACATTGTTGAAGTGAAGTTTCCAATTTAATTATACTGCCAGATTATCATAATTTTTTGCAAAGATCTGTCCTCTTTTGCACTCTAAATTACTTTTTTGCTTGGTCCCTCAGGCAGAACGGCGTTGGCTACACCTCGTTTGTGGGTCGGCTAGGCGTGTCCATCGCTCCCCTCATCGCCCTATTGGACAATGTGTGGGAGCTCCTCCCTGCTGTGATATATGCCTTGGTGGCTGTTGGTACCGGACTAGTGGCTTTGCTCCTCCCAGAAACACTCAATGTTCGCCTGCCAGAGTTCATCGAGGACATAGACAGACCAAGGTAGAGCAGGAATTGTATTTGGTAACACTGTATCTAAAGCATCTAGGTACTGTATATGATTGATTGATTGATTATTTATTTAATTTCAGTTTCAGACACCATTTAGTGCCCAGCCCATATGGGCTTATAAGATACAATCAAGTGCTTGTGAAGAAAAGGGGAAACAAATACAGTTTACAAAAATAATGCAGTTATATAATGCATTGTAAGTCTTGCCATGGGCCTGATTATAAGAAATGATAAAGGCTCATACGTGCTTATAACAAGTTGTAAACATTATACCTATGCCAATGCTTTAACCAATTCCTTATAAAGGCTCACACATGCTTATAACAAGTTATAAAGCATTATAAACTGGGTGTTCGAGCCCTGAATGCTGATTGGCTGAAAAGCCGTGGTATATCAGACCTTCTACCACAGGTATAACAAAAATGTATTTTTACTGCTCCAATTACGTTGGTAACCAGTTTATAATAGCAATAAGGCACCTTGGGGGTTTGTGGTATATTGCCAATATACCACGGTTAAGGGCTGTATCCAGGCACTCTGCGTTGCGTCGTGCATAAGAACAGCCCTTTTGCCATGGTATATTGGCAATATAGCACACCGCCGTGGGGCCTTATTGCATACTATAAACCAGTTAGTTTGAGTCCTGGATGCTGATTGGCTGAAACAGCATGTCAGCTATGTGTATATCAGACAACATACCACGGGTATGACACATAAATACTTGTTTACTGTTCTATTTATGTTGGTAACCAGTTTATAATAGCAATAAGGCACCTCAGGGCTTTGTGATTTATGGCCAATATACCACGACTAAGGGCTGTATCCAGGCACTCCACTTCGAGGTGCATAACAACAGCCCTTTGCCATGGTGTTACTGGCCAATATACAACACCCCTCGAACATTTTTGCTTAATTATACCCATGCCAATGCATAAACTGAATTTTTTATAAAGGCTCATACATTCTTATAACAAGTTATAATGCATTATGCATATGCCAAGTCTTAAACCGATTCTTTACAAAGGCTCATAACAAGTCATACAGCATTATACGTATATGCTTTAAGCAAAGGTTACCCATTATTTAATCAGTATTCAGAATTGGACGAATGGCCATGTAACATCTAATTGCACCTTTCATGCTTTGCAGAGCGGAACTGGATGGAGAGAGTGGCAATCCACTGAAGCAAGCTGATGAAAACAGGAATGGAAATGGAACAGTTGAGGTTACATGAATCCACGCAGAGATCCTATTAGAATATAAAAGGATTAGATATGTAGTTATATGTGAATCCATGTCACTCAGAGAGACAGCAGTTTTCAAGCAAGTGCATGATAGATGGACAGAGCAGAATATCTACCTAGAAGAAATATAATGGATGGACCAAAATGGATGGATGGACCATTACTTAACTGTTTATTACTTGGTGAAAGATAATTGTAAGATGAATTGTAGCCCATTTTTCTTACATGGTCATTATTGAATCTACTGTTTTGTTCTTCATAAATACTGGTGTTTGTGTGTCTTACTATGTGGCTTGGCAATAAACCTGTGTTCTACACATACGTTTCCTGTACTGAGTTATCCTAACTGGGTTAGAACTGGGTTCCTTAAACTCCCATCACGAATTGTAACTTGTATTTTGGATAATTCTGACTGTGTATTGGTTTTATTTCCATGCAGTTAAATACCTTTATTGTGGTGGCACATTCAATAGAACAAAATATTTAAAAAATTGTGACGTTTTTCAGCATATCTAGTCTTTGTCTCATTTCCCTTTTTTCTACAAACTTGGGTGGGAACAAGCCTGAGTCCCAGTCTGTTGGTGCCATCATGCTGTCAAGTACTTGTCACTCATTGCCATGGTATGTTTGGCTTGACAATGAGCAATGGAGTTTGAAGAGCACAGACACCATGTTCCATTCTCTTTTTGAACTGTTCACATATTATTGAATTCCTGAAACTTTGAAATGGTGAAATATTCTTTAGTTGCTCAAGCAACTACTTGCTGTCAATGCATCACCTATTAATGTGTATGAAGGCATTCTTTAACAAGCAGAAGTGGTTTATTTCATTTTTGCACAGTAAAAGATTGATCTATTTCGCAAGATTTAACTAACAATGAGACAGTTGGACCAACAGACAGACAACCTTTAGACTTGGTAAAAGATTATGATATCTTTTCTTGGATCCAAAGTACGAATGTGAATGGGTGTGATTGCTGTGCTTTCATTATTAGAAGAAGTCTGTCTGGGCCAAGTGGAAGATGAAGTTTGAACACCTACTCTCGGATATCAATGGATTTGGACGGTTCCAGATTATGATCATTATTATCAGCTTCATTGCTCGATTCACCCTGCCTTGTCACTTTATGCTGGGTAACTTTATAGCGGCCATGCCCTCTCACCGCTGTGACCTCAGCGCTCTGGATGATGAGGGTGTCTTTGGGAATCTGACCCAGGAGCAGAGACTGACTGTCAGTATTCCAGTACAGGAAGATGGGACTCCAAGCTCCTGCAAGATGTTCCCAGAACCCCAGTTCCACCTCCTGTCCAACTCCAATGACAGTGACCTAGCTACAGTCCCCTGTCAGAATGGATGGGTATATGACAACAGCACCTTCAAATCCACTCTGGCTACAGAGGTAAGCGTTTCTGTATTTTTGTCACTAGACTATACAAGTCGAAAGGTTATGATGTAGTCAATGAATGTCTCATTGAATGAAAGGCCATGTTGTACTCATTGAATGTCATTCTTCGACCACTACACATGGTTGCATAGAAATGAAGTATTATTTGTAAGTACAAATCTCATTGAATGCATCCTTGAATATTGTTGCAGTGCTACCTACTCAATTAAATTCTTTCACAAAAGGGAAGTAGAGAGGCTGTTCTCATTTATACGGTACCTTGAATGAGTTGTCTGTTTATTCTTATTTCTACCTCTTACATCAGTGGGACTTGGTGTGTGACCAGAAAGGGCAAAATAAGGCGACAGCCACCATCTTCTTCATGGGAGTGATGTTCGGAGCAATGACCTATGGTAGTCTGAGTGACAGGTAAGTTAACAATCATTTATTAATTCACAGACAGTGGATTTTAGAGTCACCTTAAAACGAATCTCTTGTGTACAGACGTACGTAACATAACTGGCATGGTAGTGTCTGTCAACAGAATGTGTGGATGCAACGACTAATATCGCAACGACTTCTAGTATATTTTCTAACATGTCTTTCCCCAGATCTTAATCGAGCATCTGATGCAATTACTTTAAATTTTAGTTCTGGATTTCCAAGATGACCTAAAATCATGAAGTAGACTGTCTCTGAATGGAAACAAAAAAGTTGTTAAGTTGTTAAAGGCCCAGTGCAGTCAAAATTAGTTTTTCCTGTTCTTTGTATCATTTTGTACAACAGCTGATTAAACCAACACTGTAAAAATGTTTAAAAAAAAAAATGTATTTGTGTTTTTTCCTGACATACTACATGACCAAAAGTATTTGGACACCTGCTCGTCTAACATTGTATTCCAAAATCATGGGCATTAATATAGAGTTGGTCCACTCTTTGCTGCTATAACAGCCTCCACTCTTCTGACAAGCCTTTCCACTAGATGTTGGAACATTGCTGCTGGGACTTGCTTCCTTTCAGCCACAAGAGCATTAGTGAGGTCGGGCGCTGATTTTGGGTGATTAGGCCTGGCTCGCAATCAGCGTTTCAATTCATCCCAAAGCTGTTCAATGGGGTTGAGCTCAGGACTTTGTCCAGGCCAGTCAAGTTCTTCAACACCGGTCTCGACAAACCATTTCTGAATGGACCTCGTTTTGTGGACGGGGTCATTGTCATGCTGAAACAGAAAAGGGCCTTCCCCAAACTGTTGCCACAAAGTTGGAAGCACAGAATCGTCTAGAATGACATTGCATGCTGTAACGTTAAGATTTCCCTTCACTGGAACTAAGGGGCCTAGCTCGAACCATGAATAACAGCCCCAGACCATTATTCCTCCTCCACCAAACTTTACAGTTGGCACTATGCATTGGGGCAGGTAGCGTTCTCCTGGCATCCGCCAAACCCAGATTTGTCCATCGGACTGCCAGATGGTGAAGCGTGATTCATCACTCCAGAGAACATGTTTCCACTGCTCCAGAGTCCAATGGCGGCGAGCTTTACACCAGTCCGACCAACGCTTGGCATTGCACATGGTGATCTTAGGTTTGTGTGCGGCTGCTCGGCCATGGAAATCCATTTCATGAAGCTCCCGATGAACAGTTCTTGTTCTGACGTTGCTTCCAGAGGCAATTTGGAACTCGGTAGTGAGTGTTGCAACTGAGGACAGACTATTTCTGCACTTCAGCACTCGGTGGTCCTGTTCTGTGACCTTGTGTAGCCTACCACTTCGTGGCTGAGCCGCTCGTGCTCCTAGACAGTTGAACAGGGCAGCTATAGCAGGGCAGAAATTTGACGAATGATTTGTTGGAAAGGTGTCATCCTATGATGGTGCCACGATGAAAGTCATTGAGCTCTTCAGTAAGGCCATTCTACTGCCAATGTTTGTCTACGGCGACAGCATGGCTGTGTGCTTGATTTTATACACCTGTCAGCAATGGGTGTGGCTGAAATAGCCGAATCCAGTAATTTGAAGGGGTGTCCACATACTTTTTTATATATAGTGTAGTGGTTGAAAATACAATATACACAGGACCTTCTAATCAGCAGGTTTTGCATGGGTGGAGTTGTGGCTTGCCTTGTGAGAACACCAGGTGGAAAATGTGTTAATTTACCAATAACAAAGAGAATTCCAAACCTATAAAAGTTTTCCCCTCAAAATTATTGCTTGAGAAAGAATTATTCTTCTAAAAAGCATTATTTTTTATATATTTTTTACTTTAATAGAAAACTGTTATATGGTACATAATTGTATTAGTATTTCATATTTTATTAGGATCCTCGTTCATAGCCATTGGAGGTAGGAGTTCTGAGGGTGCTGCAGCACCCCCTGAAAAATGGCAATATTTATTTATTATTTGTAAAAATGTTTACTTGGCCTTTACAACTCGTCCGTCTTCAGCTGCAGGAAACTTTTTTTTTACAAAAGTAGTGCACTGGGCCTTTACTACGCCTGTATTCAGGGCTGGTCCTGGCAATTCTGTCACCCTAGGTGAGACCAAAATACTGTATTGCCCCCTGCAAAACTAGAATACTCAGAGTAAGCAATATTATGTTGAAAATATGTCTAAAATCCGTATTTTCCAGACGTTGAAGTTAGGTTCAATTTAGGTTCTGAATGAAAGGTGAAAAGACAATATGTATTTTCCAGAATTCAAGGCCGGTTGTGACCACACCAAATCCGAACCAAACATAGGCGTCTATCGTTGGTCTAGACTGGACCAAAAACCAACGTCTGTGGGCGTGGAAATCAAGACCGGTCTAGACTGCACCAAAAAAAAGATTGCTGGTTCAGACAGGACCAAAAAAAATACTTCCAAAAGACATCGGTCTGTGCTTACTGGGGTGTATCTTACAGTGTCTGCCTGCAATGTAATTTTATGAATGCTCATCCATGTCTTAGTCCCACTGTTTCTAAAACAAGCTTTTCCATTGGCTTTATTAGTCCTGATTCCTGTAACTAATCAATATTACATTTCCACCACACTAATCAATTTGGCTGTTTAAGCTACCCAACTTTATCAGGAGTTATCCTGAGCCTATTTGCAATGTGTTTACACAGCGGGAAATGCATAAGTATTTTATTTTTCGCTTTGGATACAAACTTGAAACCAATGATCATGACAATTTAGCCCAAGGGGTGAAACCTCTGGACAGCAGTTTTGAGTAGCCTGATTATCCATTCCATATTGTCCATTTTCCTTTGGCCTCTCCTGTTTTTAGTATATGTGGTTTGTTAACATGTCAGCACATTGCTTTATATTTAGTTTAGGCTATTTGATCAGAGAAACCTGCATGATGTAAAAAGTGTCTGTCCCATTACTTATAAATTTTTTCTCCAGCCTGTAGGCTACAGAAAAAGCCACATACTCTTTCTACCATATCCTATATCTGCTACATGATTTATGTTAGATTATTTTGACGGAATGTTGGTGGAGCGCCTCAGCGATGTGTCTCTCCAACAGCACCCTGGAGAGGCACGCTGGGAATGGACAAGCGAAATATTTTGCATCCCTGCCTTTGACAAAGTGGGCACTACTTATTACAGGCATCAGCGCTCATCTAAAAAGTCCATATGCCACTGTTGAGAGAAATTGTCATTGTTTTTGGGCAGAATTATGTGAGGTTTAATTTGTTGTTGGAGGTGTGTCTTGGTCAGTTTAGCTCAGAAAATGCCGCCCTCTTCAATCTGCCAGACGGCTGCGGGCCGGCCTTTCCGGTATTAGTGGACTGATATAGGAAAGGGAAAGAGGGATACCTAGTCAGTTATACAACTGAATGCCTTCAACTGAAATGTGTCTTCCGCATTTAGCCCTCTGCAGCTCGGGAGACATTTTTTTCTCTCACAAAAGTATTGTATTGGGCGTTTACTACTCCTGTATTATCAGACCGATACAGCCGTATGCAAAAAGAATTGCAGCACCCCCACCCACAAACATCTTCTCTCGGCTATGTCCCCATTAGCGATTGCTGAACCATGTGGACCCCCCTTCCTGGGGTCCACACGAAACATAAAACATGACATATTACAGAACATCAATAGACAGGAACAGCTCAAGGACTGAACTACACACATTTAAAATAATAACAATAGAACCTAGAAAGGTCCTACTAACACAACACTGAGAGAAACAGAGAGACCCATTACTCTATGCCTACATCCTAATACATTAAAATATTTCATTTTCATATAGAACATTTACATTCAGTAATATCTAACAGTTACACGCATACATACATCAGTACACATATGCCTATGAGTTATTTAGGTAAGATAGGGGGATTGGAAATGATGAACACAATTACATTGAGGGAAGCTACAATCTATCTGCAATATTAAAGCTGATCTACCCCTAAACATTTTTTAAAAAAGGGCAGAGGCATTGTGCTGTGAGCTTTTTATTTATTTATTAAAGTACATTTTGCTGTTTACTTGTGTAATTTGAGATGGAAGGGAGTTCCTTGAATTCATTCTGGATTTGGTGGCATGTCTGGTGGGGTAAGTTTGTCTGTCAGAGCTTTTTCAACACATGAATATTTCTCACATTAACATTTATCTTTCCTCTACTTTGATCCAAGAGAGACTGACAATTTGACATTGATATATAAACAGCTACATTTGGTCTTTAATATTTTTAAATCGATCAAATTAAGGGGACATTTGTATTTGTATTCTCTTTACATAAGCTTATCTTATTATGTTTCTAATTGAAAGAAGGGAGTTGCCTCACACTACAGAGACAGGAAATCGGCCCCTGTCCTATGGGCCATTCTAGCTCGGAGAAAGCTACTTAATGTAATTAGATATTTTTCTGTTCACTTTATCTTCACATGTTGTCTTTTTTTCTCTAGGTTTGGTAGGAAGACCATGCTCCTGGTGTCCTATATCTCTGGCATGCTGTTTGGTATTGCCAGTGCTTTCTCCACCTCCTTCATCATGTTTGCTGTGCTCAGGTTCTTCACTGGGTTCGGCATCACTGGCATTGTCATCGTCTCATCAGTACTCAGTGATTATACACACACACACATGCACACAACCAAACACACACACACACACACACACACACACACAAAGCCCACCCACCACTAGATGAATACAGACAACCCACGTGGTGTCCCAGAGACTATCCTTGACTCATCTGGTGTTGCGTTGTGTTGTCCTCAGGCGTTGAGTGGGTGGACATTGAGCACAGAAAATTAGTGGGAGTGATTGACAGCCTGTCCTGGACGTTTGGTAACTCCATGATTCCAGCCATAGCCTATTGTGTGAACGACTGGAGACAGCTGACCATAGTGGTCACCTCACCTCTCGCCCTGGCCATACTCACATGGAGGTCAGAGGGAGGTCAGAGGGAGGGAGGGAGGGACTAACGAACAAATGAATGGACAGTTAACAGTTAACAGTTGCTGTGTTATTGTGAATAACATCTTTACCTCCTCCAATAGGTGGATTCCTGAGTCAGCCAGGTGGCTCATAGCCAATGGGAAGTTTGAGAAAGCAAACTTTTATTTGCAACAATGTGCCCAGATGAACCAGAAGCAGGAGTTTGCATCCAAAATTACACCAGAGGTAAGCAATTGCCAGGATAGGATAAGTTTAAGCAATATGGTTATTTCAATTCCTTCACTCTTCCTTCTAGCCTGGTTCCAGATCTGTTTGTGCACAAATCAAATCAAATTGTATTTGCTACATGCGCTGAGTACACCAGGTGTAGATTATACAGTGAAATGCTTACTTAACGGAAATGAACAAATAAAAAGGAAATAGTAACACAAAATAGTAACACAATTAAACAATAACAAGGCTGCAGTATATACAAGGATACCGAGTCAATGTGCTTGGGGTACGAGGTAGTTCAGGTAATTGAGGTAACATTTACATGTAGGTAGGGGAAAAAATTACTAGGCAATCAGGATAGATAATAAACAGAGTAGCAGCAGCATGTGAAGAGTATAAAAGAGTGTGAAAGTGTATGTGTGTGTGGAGTCAACATGGATGTGTTTATGTGTTTTGTGTGTGAGCGTATGTAGTGTGTGTGTGTATATGTGTGCGTTGGAGTGTCAGTGTAGTATGAGTGGGTAGATTCCAGTAATTGTGCATAGAGCCAGTGCAAGCGTGTCAGTGGGCCCTGTGTTGAGGGTCAGCATGGTGGATGTGTTGTTGCCTACCCTCACCACCAGGGGACAGCCCGTCAGGAAGTCGAGGATCCAGTTGCAGAGGGAGGTGTTTAGTCCCAGGGTCCTTAGCTTAGTGATGAGCTTGGAGGGCACTATGGTGTTGAACGCTGAGCTGTAGTCAATGAACAGAATTCTAACGTAGGTGTTCCTTTTGTCCAGGTGGGAAAGGGCAGTGTGGAGCGCAATAGAGATTGTGTCATATGTGGATCTGTTTGGGCGTTATCCTCTATGGGACCGGCGGGACGAATTCGTCCCACCTACGTAACAGCCAGTTGAATCCAGTGGCGCGATTTTTAAAATGTTTGAAATACTATTACTTCAATTTCTCAAACATATGACTATTTTACAGCTATTTAAAGACAAGACTCTCGTTAATCTAACCACACTGTCCGATTTCAAAAAGGCTTTACAACGAAAGCAAAACATTAGATTATGTCAGGAGAGTGCCCAGCCAGAAATAATCAGACACCCATTTTTCAAGCTAGCATATAATGTCACAAAAACCCAAACCACAGCTAAATGCAGCACTAACCTTTTATGATCTTCATCAGATGACACACCTAGGATATTATGATATACAATACATGCATGTCTGTTCAATCAAGTTCATATTTATATCAAAAACCAGCTTTTTACATTAGCATGTGACGTTCAGAAAAAGCATACCCCCGCAAACTTCCGGGGAATTTACTAACAATTTGCTAAATTACTCACGATAAACGTTCACAAAAAGCATAACAATTATTTTAAGAATTATAGATACATTACTCCTCTATGCACTCGATATGTCCGATTTTAAAATAGCTTTTCGGATGAAGCACATTTTGCAATATTCTAAGTACATAGCCCAGCCATCACGGGCTAGCTATTTAGACACCCGGCAAGTTTAGCCTTCATCAAAATCATATTTCCTATAAGAAAAATGGTCTTACCTTTCCTGTTCTTCGTCAGAATGCACTCCCAGGACTTCTACTTCAATAACAAATGTAGGTTTGGTCCCAAATAATCCATCGTTATATCCAAACAGCGGTGTTTTGTTCGTGCGTTCTAGACACTATGAGAATGCTAAATCACGGTCGCACGCATGGCGCAGAACGTGAGAAAAAATTTCTAAATATTCCATTACCGTACTTCGAAGCATGTCAACCGCTGTTTAAAATCAATTTTTATGCAATTTATCTCGTAGAAAAGCGATAATATTCCGACCGGGAATCTGCAATGAGCTAAACAGCCGAAGGAAAATACTCCACGGGGTCGAATCGCGCACGCGCCTAATTCTATTGTCCTCTGATGCGACACTTGGAAAAGGCGATAATGTGTTTCAGCCTGAGGCTGCCTCGTCATCGTTCAGGTTTTTCCCGGGTTCTGAGAGCCTATTGGAGCCCTAGGAATTGTCACGTTACAGCTAAGATCCTTACTCTTCAATAAACAGAGACAAGAAGAACGACTCCTTGTCAGACAGGCCACTTCCTGCTTGAAACCTTCTCAGGTTTTTGCCTGCCATAGGAGTTCTGTTATACTCACAGACACCATTCAAACAGTTTTAGAAACTTTAGGGTGTTTTCTATCCAAACCTGAACAATAATATGCAAATTCTCAATGCTGCCCCCTAGCCCGTAGAGGTTAAGTGAATTAGAGTGGGTCCAGGGTATCTGGGATGATGGTGTTGATGTGAGCCATAACCTTCCTTTCAAAGCATTTCATGGCTACAGATGTGAGTGCTATGGAGTGATAGTTATTTAGACAGGTTACTTTGGCCTTCTTGTGCACAGGGACTGTCTTGCTAACTCCTATGGTCAGAGTTGGCAAGACAGCACAAATAGATCTAGGACCTGTTTACTCTCCCTCTTAAAGTCTGGGTGGGATTTTTTCCATATTGCTTATATATACTGCTCAAAAAAATAAAGGGAACACTTAAACAACACAATGTAACTCCAAGTCAATCACACTTCTGTGAAATCAAACTGTCCACTTAGGAAGCAACACTGATTGACAATAAATTTCACATGCTGTTGTGCAAATGGAATAGACAACAGGTGGAAATTATAGGCAATTAGCAAGACACCCCAATAAAGGAGTGGTTCTGCAGGTAGTGACCACAGACCACTTCTCAGTTCCTATGCTTCCTGGCTGATGTTTTGGTCACTTTTGAATGCTGGCGGTGCTTTCACTCTAGTGGTAGCATGAGACGGAGTCTACAACCCACACAAGTGGCTCAGGTAGTGCAGCTCATCCAGGATGGCACATCAATGCGAGCTGTGGCAAGAAGGTTTGCTGTGTCTGTCAGCGTAGTGTCCAGAGCATGGAGGCGCTACCAGGAGACAGGCCAGTACATCAGGAGACGTGGAGGAGGCCGTAGGAGGGCAACAACCCAGCAGCAGGACCGCTACCTCTGCCTTTGTGCAAGGAGGAGCAGGAGGAGCACTGCCAGAGCCCTGCAAAATGACCTCCAGCAGGCCACAAATGTGCATGTGTCTGCTCAAATGGTCAGAAACAGACTCCATGAGGGTGGTATGAGGGCCTGATGTCCACAGGTGGGGTTGTGCCTACAGCCCAACACCGTGCAGGACGTTTGGCATTTGCCAGAGAACACCAAGATTGGCAAATTCGCCACTGGCGCCCTGTGCTCTTCACAGATGAAAGCAGGTTCACACTGAGCACGTGACAGACGTGACAGAGTCTGGAGACGCCGTGGAGAACGTTCTGCTGCCTGCAACATCCTCCAGCATGACCGGTTTGGCGGTGGGTCAGTCATGGTATGGGGTGGCATTTCTTTGGGGGGCCGCACAGCCCTCCATGTGCTCGCCAGAGGTAGCCTGACTGCCATTAGGTACCGAGATGAGATCCTCAGACCCCTTGTGAGACCATATGCTGGTGCGGTTGGCCCTGGGTTCCTCCTAATGCAAGACAATGCTAGACCTCATGTGGCTGGAGTGTGTCAGCAGTTCCTGCAAGAGGAAGGCATTGATGCTATGGATTGGCCCGCCCGTTCCCCAGACCTGAATCCAATTGAGCACATCTGGGACATCATGTCTCGCTCCATCCACCAACGCCACGTTGCACCACAGACTGTCCAGGAGTTGGCGGATGCTTTAGTCCAGGTCTGGGAGGAGATCCCTCAGGAGACCATCCGCCACCTCATCAGGAGCATGCCCAGGTGTTGTAGGGAGGTCATACAGGCACGTGGAGGCCACACACACTACTGAGCCTCATTTTGACTTGTTTTAAGGACATTACATCAAAGCTGGATCAGCCTGTAGTGTGGTTTTCCACTTTAATTTTGAGTTTGACTAAAGTCTAGGGGTTGATTTAGGATTAAGCAACTGATCCGCATCTGTTCTTCTCGTCACCAGACTCTGTCCGGTATCATTGTGACACAGAGAAAAGACAGATCCTACTCCTACCTGGACTTGGTCAGGACCCCAAAGATGAGGAGACTGGCTCTACTCACAGGCATAGTATGGTGAATATCCCCGGTCTCATGATATCTGATACAAGTTGCTTTAGTAAACGCATGTTCATCATGTCTGGCTACACACAATAATGTAGGAATGTACTGATGCTATCAAGTTGGGTAAGATTTAATTTGACTGTTTTGATCTAATATCCACATAAGAGAATATCCTGAAATGTAAATTCAACTTTAAATTTGACTTTTAGCTCACCTCAAACTGTGTCAAAACACATTGCATAGCTCTACACTGTTTAACAACACCAACAATGCCAACCTGATTTCTCATCCCAAAGGTATGGTGTGGCTTCAACATATTATGGTATTAGCTTCAACATCACTGGATTTGGGCTCAACATATATCTAACCCAGTTTGTATATGGTGCCATAGAGCTCCCAGCCAAACTATCAGTGTACTACCTTCTGGATAAGGTGGGCAGGAGAAACACAGAAGTAGGATCTCTGCTAGGAGCAGGAATCTGTCTCGCTGTTAATATTTTCCTACCCAGAGGTGAGTGCTTTTTTTGTGGGGGATCAGGGAGGCGGGCAATTCAAGTCCAGGAGACATCTTATAATGTATTGGAGCTGTCAACTAATACTGCCCTTCCTCTAGCGCAGCACTAACATACTACCTGATTCATCTATAGTTTTCTAAATTGAAGACCATGCTTAGATGAATCAGGTGTGTTAGAGCTGGGTTAGAACAGACCCTGGCAGTATCACATCTCTACACGAGTTATCACATCTCTACACGAGTTATCACATCTCTACACGAGTTATTACATCTCTAAAGGAGTTATCACATCTCTACACGAGTTATCACATCTCTACACGAGTTATCACATCTCTAAAGGAGTTATCACAACTCTACACAAGGTATCATCGGGTTCTGCTGGGGTGTGTTCCAGTCTTTTTCAGTTATTCATGAACTCATCCTAAATATTTAAATATGGTGGGAAACTTTGACTTAAAGGAAAGGTCATGTTGTTCCTCTCCTCCACTTCAGACATGTCTGTTTTAAGGACGGTGGTAGCGGTGCTGGGGAAGGGTTGCTCAGCAGCATCCTTCACAACTGTCGTGTTATACAGTTCTGAGCTGTTCCCTACTGTGGTCAGGTAAATCACACCTGTGTCTCCGGTTTAAAGTGTAACTAAAGACAGGTCAAAATATGTGTTCTGTATATTTCTCTCTCTGTCGTTCAGGCAGAACGGTATGGGCTACAACTCGTCCATGGGTCGCCTGGGAGTGTCTCTGGCCCCTCTCATCCTGCTGCTTGACGAGGTGTGGAGGGACCTTCCGCAGGTCCTCCTCTGCTCCATAGCCCTGCTGGCTAGCCTGATGGCCAGGATGCTGCCTGAGACACGTGACCGCTGTCTACCAGAGACCATTCAGGACATTGAGGACGGGCAGACAGGGTATGATATAGCCTCTGTGATATAAACACTTAGGTTGGGATTCAATCCAAGGTGCGTTAAAGAGCAGCGCACTAGACAGATCACAATGCATCTATTAAAGGCTAAATATGCAGAAATCGCTCCGCCATTGCCTAGTTGCTACAATTCTAAAATGCTAGCCTAAACCTAGCAAACCACAATTTCTCAAGCAAGCATTTTGCCAGGGTACAATCTGTAAATTCTTTGCAAATATGGTTATCGATGATTATGAATATCATAGTGTTTTATCAATGACTATGTGTTTATTCTTTTTATGTACAATTCTAGGAAAAGTTTGGCTGGATCCCAAGTTGTGGAAATCCCTCTAAAATCAAAGGCCAACGATGAGGGGGGAAATTGATACTAAGATATTCTTTCTGTATATCATTTTTTATATGCCCAAATGTGCACCAACAACAGTTTTTTCAAACACCTTTTCAAGTAACCTCATTGTATTGTGTGTTTGTTCCACATCAAAAACAACATTCAAACCTAGCACTGATTTAATAAAACAAGACACAAGAGATGCATAATTCATTTTATTCCTCCTATACAAATTCTAATTGTACACCCAATTGCAATACTGCATTATCTTATTTAGTAAAGACTCCTTTCTGTTTCATATGAATGAGGAACAAAATATTATCTTTGATAATGTATCATAACTCTTTATGCATTCTTCCTCACCATAACCATCGGCAAATGTATGCAATCAATCTTTAATATTAGATATGAACCTGTTGTTAAATACATATTTTATAAATCTGTGTGCTTAGCAGGTTGCAAAAGTGATTTAAATATTCTGAAACATTATTACGTTTTACAAACAATATGTAAAAATACACACAAAAATACCTCATGTTTATCAGCAAGCGTGTGGTCGGTTCCATTGCAATACCTGTCAATTCAGTCAGTGAATCACTTCAGTCACTCAATTCAGTAATTTCAGTCACTCAAATCAGTCACTGAAATTACCCTAATCAAACAGAAACCCCATTCATCTCAATTTTAGTGTGTAGTTAGGACTGGCTGGGTATTTCAGTTTGCTCCATGTCTTCCTTCTGATAGATGTAACAGCCCACCTTGCCGATGTTCACTCCTTTTGGTCCATACAGGATGCCGTAGCAAGGGACGTGGCAATAAGGTATCCCTTCATGCTGTAAAAAGGGAAACAATTTTTAAAAGATGTATACAATTTTAACTTATTTTGTACATAATGTTTCTGCAACGGTATCTTACGGCAAAAAAAGAGCTTCTGGATATCAGGACAGCGATCACTCACCTCGAATTAGACAAAATGTGCAATCATTGGACAATAAATTAGACGAGGTACGATCACGAATATCCTACCAACGGGACATCAAAAACTGTAACATCTTATGTTTCACGGAATCGTGGCTAAATGACGACATGGATATTCAGCTAGCGGGATATACGCTGCACCGGCAAGATAGAACAGCACACTCTGGTAAGACGGGGGTGGTCTGTGCATATTTGTAAACAACAGCTGGTGCACGAAATCTAAGGAAGTCTCTAGATTTTGCTCACCTGAAGTAGAGTATATTGTGATAAATTGCAGGCCACACTACTTGCCTAGAGAGTTTTCAGCTATACTTTCGTGGCTGTTTATTTACCACCACAGACAGATGCTGGCACTAAGACCACACTCAGTCAGCTGTATAAGGAAATAAGCAAACAGGAAACCACTCACGGAGAGGCGGTGCTCCTAGTGGCCGGACACGTTAATGCAGGGAAACTTAAATCAGTTCTACCAAATTTCTATCAACATGTTAAATGTGCAACCAGAGGGAAAACAATTATAGATCACCTGCACTCCACACACAGAGACGCGTACAAAGCTCTCCCTCGTCCTCCATTTGGTAAATCCGACCACAACTCTATCCTCCTGATTCCTGCTTAAAAGCTCAAATTAAAGCAGGAAGCACCAGTGACTCGGTCTATAAAAAAGTGGTCAGATGAAGCAGATGCTAAACTACAGGACTGTTTTGCTATCACAGACTGGAATATGTTCCGGGATTCTTCCAATGGCATTGAGGAGTACACCACATCAGTCTCTGGCTTTATCAATAAGTACATCGAGGACGTCGTCCCCACATTGACTGTACGTACATACCAGCCATGGACTACAAGCAACATTCGCACTGAGCTAAAGGGTAGAGCTGCCACTTTCAAGGTGAGGGACTCTAACCCGGAAGCTTACAAGAAATCTTGCTATGCCCTGCGACGAACCATCAAACAGGCAAAGCGTCAATACAGGGCTAGGATTGAATCATACTACTGTACACTGGCTCCGATGCTCATCTTATGTGGCAGGGCTTGCAAACTATTACAGACTACAAAGGGAAGCACAGCCGTGAGCTGCCCAGTGACACAAGCCTACCAGACGAGCTAAATCACTTCTATGTATGATTTAATTGACCAACATCAATGCATCTTCAGATTGTCTTATAAGTCCATGTGGGCTAGGCATCCTGAAAATGCAAGACACTTTAATAATAAAATCAATCAAATCAACCTTACTTGTGAATTTCGACACAAACACTGATGTTGATCTTAAAAGCAGCCCTCGCATCGGGTCATCAGTAACTGTAGTAGACAGTAATAATGTGGATATAATACCTCAGCATGTCCACCAGAGGTCAGTGTCTTCTTACACCTCTCACAGCGCAGGCAGGGTCGGTGCCAGTTCCTACCCAGGGACATCACCTTCTCTGCTGCAGAGACAGACAAACACTTCACTATGATAACCTCATTCAACTGGCATGTCAGGATAATTCATAAAAAGTGCACAAGGTACTATATGGATCAGTTGATAAAAACGTGGTGATTGCCACAGTGATCACATACCAAAAATGTATGCATTCACTGTACTTCACTTTGAAAATATAAGAGTCCGCTAAGTGACCACTTGAACTATCAGTACAACATAGAAAAATAAATATAAGAAAGCACATAATGCATATTTGGGTGATCAATGTTTATATCATAAATCAATCATGAACAGTCTGACCAAAACTTACCAAAATAGACCGCTTTTTCACAGCCAGGACAGAGTGAGGTCTCTCCAGCAAACATCCTGGTCTGGGGGGGAGGTACTGGCGAAACAACAATAGCTAGAGGTTATTCACCCGACAGAAACAATTAAGTGAGCCTCAATTAAACTCATAAATTAATCCTACATAAACTCACATATTTGATTTTCTGCAAAATACCAGACAGCAAACATAAGGACAAGCCAGTGCAAAAGACACAAACTCAACATACCAGTGACCAAGTCCAGCTGATAAAATAAATTGAAACTCCTACTTGACATAATTATTCAAAATATACAATTTATCTATTCAGGTTAACCAAACACATAAACTTCGTTTTCAGATTAAACAGTGACATGATACATAACAGAAATTTGGGTTTACAACGTTTTGCAAAAAGCTAAATTCAACAGATTATAAATCATTATAAATGTAACATCGAGCGATCAGCAACTACCCCACCCATTCCTTCAAAATCCTTTTAATCTCTAAAGGAAATGTTTAACCCAACAAATGGTTTGTTAAAAACATCTGTTGAAAGTTCTAACATGGGTCAATCTTGAATCTTGTAATCAGAGATAGTTGTTTAAAGACGTAGGGCTCTATTTTTGGCTGGTTTAAGGCGGCGCTAGTGTCAAACGCACGTTCGTTTAGCAATTTTGTCAAGTAAAAACTGGCGCAGTAGCATTTTCTAGCGCTAAAGCCAGGTTCGGCAATTTACATGTTTTATATCAGCTCACTTGCGCTCAGATGGGCGGGGGTATTTTAGGCATGTCCTTAAAAACTTGATCCAAAGTGCTAATTTCAGGCAGCGCTGATAGGGATATTTAAGACCAACCTAAAGCTGGTTTTAGAGGTAACGCAGTTACCAGCTGTGACACACACTGCTCAAATGTGCATGGAACACGAGTAGCGTAATGTGCTTTTGGTGCCAGTATACTATCTATTTAGAAACATAAAAAACTAATTTCTTGCCCATTTCGTTTTATTTGATAAAAAACCAAGCATAAACTACCCCCCTCCATGATGTAGGCTGCATGGTCATGCCCATCATGAAACTAGAGATGAGAACCTCGGTGAATACGGCAGTGATGCCAATTTAGCAATTTTGTTGCTAGATTTAGCAACTTTTCAGACTACCCTGGCAACTTTTTTTTCAAACAGCACCTAGCAACAAATGTAGCTACTTTTAAAAATGTATTTGGAACTTTTAGCAACTTTTGAAAAGTGACTCAAACGCTCAAATGCACGCATTTTCCCTCTAAATGACACAAAAACGATTTTCTCTGTCACACACTCAGTCACAGCACACGTGCCTGGCAGCAAAAGTGCATTGTGAGTGACGTCAGCAGCAGGCGCTCAGCTCGTGCACAGGCAGCAGCAGGCCAGCAGCAATTTCAGCAAATTGCAAATCATTGTTGGTTGACTGCAGCAGCAGTAGTACGGGTTTGACGAGCCAAACCCAATGAATATAGTTGGTCACGAACATTTGATCTTGAACAGAACTTACAACATCAATCAACATATCTCAATCAAAAGTGTACAGCCAGAAGTACAGAAAAGAGTGGGAGTCTGTACCTGAACAAATGTCAAATCATATTTTTTTCTGAGATGGCCAGTCAATTTGAGTAACGTTATTGTGTATTCTATGTAACGACGCAGTTTTACGTTATCACAAAATGACATCACAACGTCATTTAGCAACTTATAGCAACAAATCAACCTGCCTCAAGCAACTTACCCTGAAAATTAGTTGGCAACACTGGAATACGGTGAACCTCGTATTCAGAAGTTATCTGTAACCTGTAAAAATGGCTTGTTTTCCGTTTCATATATTCAAAACCCAAGCCCTCCCTTAGGCCTACTATAACGAAGGCTGGTTCCGCAATGAGTGTCTTTTTTATCCTGGCGATTGTATTATATTATTACATTTTACATGTATTTATAGTTGCTTGTCTTTCGTTAATTTGTAATAAAACCAAACTTATTAGAATGATTCACCTTCCTGGTATTATGGTGACAAGTAACTTCCGTGGCGCGCTTGCAAGGAAACTTCTGGAGATGTGTGAATGCGATCCGATCTGTAAAATGGTTCCAATTATGTTCATAAAACTTAGGCCTATTTGGGAGCAGTATAACAGTGAGCGGACATTCTCCCTTTCTATTTATTTGGGATATTTGTCCAGCTGCTAGAAACGTTTGGCTGTGGGTAAAACCCTCCATAGTCTGCATTGTTTTAATATTATATACCCATGTGGAAAAATTATGCGGCCTGTAAGTGTGACATAGCCTATTTAAAACAAGTTGATATTTAGTTTCAAATTTGATTGCAATTATCCGTTCTCTTTTTAGGCCTGATCAATAATGAATTTAATCTTGCTTATTGACAATGTTTGGCATGTCCAAGCCATGCAATTACTTAGAACAATGTGGACTGGAAATGGGTTCATGTTAACATATTTAGCAAAGATAGGCCTACATTTTGTTATTTCATTTCTGTAAGCTACCCAACAAACTTTATACAACAGGTGGGTCTAATCCGAATGCTGATTGGTTAAAACCGCATTCCTGCAGTTGTCTATTCCACAAGTTACCACCTTAAAATACCTATTTACTCTGTTCCATCTGACTGTCAAACCACTGTCAGCCCAGCCAAGCAATTTATAAACTTGATCGGCACTATAAAAAGCATTTAGACATTATCTCACATTTCTTTTAGACAAACATTTCGTTTTCAACAGCAGAGATTTGTATAAACCTTGCGGTCTGTCTCTCCAAAATTTGCAACATTGTTTCAATATTCAAATTAGATCTCCAGCTGTCCCATAGTAATGAACGTGTTGGGAGGAGACAGACAGGTAGGCAGTGTATCTCAGCCAGTCGAAATCAAAAATCAGCTGGCATCCTTTTTATGGATATATACAAAGAAATGTAAATTGAAAAAAGGTACAATGAAATGAAGTGCAGCTAGTTTGCAGTCTTTCCAGCTTCAGTTTGAAGTGAATGTGTTAGCTGTGTTGTTGGCTAGCTCCTCTGAACAGTGTCCTGATGAGAGAGCACATTCTCTATACAAGGTGAAATCGCGCCTCATTAGCTCATTGTTATGGATGTATCCAAACAAATGCAAATGCGGCTACTTTTCTGTTATTCTGGCTGTACTTTTTGACATGACAGTAAGTTAGCCGTAGTTGGCTAGCTAGCAAGCAAGGGATAAGAACGTTGCCAGCCAGTATAGCAATGGAACATTTAGAACGAACTACAAATACAGAACAAAAAGACTGAACGACTGGGTCGCGTCTCTAGCAATCGAACCGATAGAACAAACGACCAGCTGGCTTGGGTAGCAACCATAGATTTGTGTCAAGACTACATCTTGTGGAAGGATGAAACAGTATGAATAAATTAATTAAAATACAATTTTTAATGAAAATATGTCAAAGATTATTTGAATATTTTGGTAATTTCATTTTGGGCCTAACAACACCCGTGCCAATATATCCTCCAAACACCGGCTTCTCGGGCATTATCTCTTAAATGACAGACTAACATTGGATTTGGAGTTGATTCCAAGGAAATACATAAAAGACTGTAAATACACAGCTTGAAGCAACCACATATTTCACCATGGAGTACGTTCTGATTAACCAGTGAGGGGCCAAGCCTCAATTCACCCATAACTTGTTAATTCATCAAAACCCAGCTCTTTCATGGCAATGCCAGCAAGTGCACCAATAATTGTGACAGTGAAATTAGCTAAAATATTTCTGACACACACATGTGAACCTATAACGCTACCACCTGCGCTTAGATTTACCATTGCATTAGGTTGGTTAAAATAGAGCCCATAGTCAAAGTTAGACATACACTGAGTATACAAACATTAGGAACACCTTCTTAATATTGAGTTGCACCCACATTTGCCCTCAGAACAGGGTCAATTCGTCAGGGCATGGACTCTACAAGGTGTCGAAAGCATTCTACAGGGATACTGGCCCATGTTGACTCTAATGCTTCCCACAGTTGTGTCAAGTTGGCTGGATGTCCTTTGGGTGGTGGATCATTCTTGATACACACGGGAAACTGTTGAGCGTGAAAAACCCAGCAGCGTTGCAGCTCTAGACACACTCAAAGCTGTTCCCCTGGCACCTACTACCATACCCTGTTCAAAGGCATTTAAATATTTTGTCTTGCCCATTTACCCTCTGAATGGCACACATACACAATCCATGTCTCATTTGTCTCAAGGCTTAAAAATCCTTCTTTAACCTGTCTCCTTGCTTTCATCGACACTGATTGAAGTGGTATCAATAAGGTATCATAGCTTTCACCTGGATTCACCTGGTCAGTCTATGTTATGGAAAGAGCATGTTTTGTACACTCAGTGAATGTTGTACTGAAAATTACTTGAAAGTTCATCGTTGGTCATGTTTTAGGGGGTTATATGTATCTTGAAAGATCAGATACATGTCAGCCTTTTATATAACTCAAAGTAATGTGTCGATGTTAGATAGAACACTAAGTCCCTTGTCAAATTCCTCATTCCTCCCCAGTGATGAACAAAGATAGGATCGTTACAAGTGTGTGTGTGTGTTTCTGTGTAACCCTCTCTCTACCCCTTTATGTTGCTATATTTAACCCTTAAAGGTCATACTTGGAACACTTGGTAAGGTTAGTTAATCTGAGCAGCCCTGATGAAAAGGACTCGTTCCTGTGTGTGTATGTGTCTATACACTACATAGCCAAAAGTACGTGGTCAACTGCTCGTCAAACATCTCATTCCAAAATTATGAGCATTAATTGAGAGTTGGTCCCCCTTTGCTGCTATAACAGCCTCCACTCTTATGGTAAGGGTTTCACTAGATGTTGGAACATTGCTGCGGTGACTTGCTTCCATTCAGCCGCAAAAGCATTAGTGAGGCCGGGGCACTGATTTTGAGCGATCAGGTCTGGCTCGCAGTTGGCGTTTCAATTCATCCCAAAGGTATTCAATGAGGTTGAGCTCAGGGCTCTGTGCAGGCCAGTCAAGTTCTTCCACACCGATCTCGACAAACCATTTCTGAATGGACCTCGCTTAGTGCACTGGGGCATTGTCATGCTGAAACAGGAAAGGGCTTTCCCCAAACTGTTGCCACAAAGTTGGAAGCACAGAATCGTCTAGAATGTCATTGTATGCTGTAGCGTTAAGATTTCCCTTCACTGGAACTAAGGGGACTAGCCCGAACCATGAAAAACAGCCCCAGACCATTATTCCTCCTCCATCAAACTTTACAGTTGGCACTACACATTGTGGCAGGTAGCGTTCGGACAACCAGGTGGTGAAGTGTGATTCATCACTCCAGAGAACGCGTTTCCACTGCTCCAGAGTCCAATGGAGGCGAGCTTTACACCACTCCAGCCGACGCTTGGCATTGTGCATGGTGATCTTAGGCTTGTCTGCGGCTGATCGGCCATGGAAACCCATTTCATGAAGGTCCCGACGAACAGATCTTGTGCTGACATTGCTTCCAGAGGCAGTTTGGAACTCAGTAGTGAGTGTTGCTTGCTATGCTTCAGCACTCGGCAGTCCTGTTCTGTGAGCTTGTGTGGCCTACCACTTCGCAGCTGAGCCATTGTTGCTCCTAGACAATTCTACTTCTGTCACACCCTGATCTGTTTCACGTGTCCTTGTGATTGTCTCCACCCCACTCCAGGTGTCGCTCATCTTCCCCATTATCCCCTGTGTATTTATGCCTGTGTTCTCTGTTAGTCTGTTGCCAGTTCGTCTTGTTTGTCAAGTCAACCAGCGTTTTGTCTCAGCTCCTGCTTTTCCCCAGTCGCTCTTTTTCTCGCCCTCCTGGTTTTCACCCTTGCCTGTCCCGACTCTGAGCCCGTCTGCCTGACCACTCCGCCTGCCCCTGACCCTGCCTGTTGTCCTTTACCTTTGCCCCTTTTCTGGATTACCGACCTCTGCCTGACCTGACCCTGCCTGCCGTCCTGTACCATTACCCCACCACTCTGGATTATCGACCACTGCCTGCCTTGAACTGTCGTTTGCCTGCTCCTGTTGCTGTAATAAACATTGTAACTTCAACACAGTCTGCATTTGGGTCTTACCGGAAAACTGATAACTTCACAGTAACAGCACTTACAGTTGACCGGGGCAGCTCTAGCAGGGCAGAAATTTGCCAAACTGACTTGTTGGAAAGGTGGCATCATATGACAATGCCACGTCACTGAGCTCTTCAGTACGAGCCATTCTACTGCCAATGTTTGTCTATGGAGATTGCATGGCTGTTTGCTCGATTTTACACACCTGTCAGCAACAGGTATGGCTGATATAGCCGAATCCACTAATAGCTGTCCACATCGTTTTGGCCATGTAGTGTATGTATGTGTGCGTGAGGTGGCGAGAGCTAAGGAGGGATTTTGTTATTCGTCAAGACAATGTGTTAACTCTAAACTCCCTTAATAATACTATTACTACCCATTTCGCTGTAGCCTGGCCCCAGATCTGTTTGTGCGGTCTTCCTATGGTATTGTTTGGCGTTACAATGACCATAGGAGATAGCAAAACAGCGCAAACAGATCTGGGATCAGGCTACCGTCCCTTACCTTTAGGTTGGTTCCGGGTGACCTGCACGGTGGTCCATGGTGTGGTGGGAGATCCTTCTGAGGGGCTGTCAAAGACGGGTTGAGGAGTGTCGTAGATGTAGGAGCCTGCCCCTCCGATGTTCACACCTGGAGGAGAGGTTATTAGGCAGCCATAGTATTATGTAGTATTATGAGGCGCTAGAGTTTGAACTTAGCCAAAGTACCAGTGTCTTACAACTAGTGCCATGGAACCATTGGTTACTCTTCTGCTGTACCGAAATTTGGTTGTCAGTGTGTTATATTAAAAAAGGAAATGCTTTAAGCCCCAGTAGAGGTCCTACTGCATAACTCCCACGTTAGACGATAGGCAGAATTGCAGAGGAGGGAGAAGCCAAGGGGAAATGCCTGCTGTTTTTCAGTTGGGCTTGAGGTTCCTTTATCCAAACAACCAGAATCAAACCCCACCCACATCCTACCCAAACCACCAGAGACACACACATTCCAGACAAATTCCTTGTTTCTGTATGTATGGGTCAACTCATCTGAAATGCACATGATTAGAGGGTAATCTCATTCTTTATAGATAATCTATAAAGATAGTCAAAATAATTTTCCTAGATATGAGCTGAAGTTTGTCAGATGTGTAACTGTCATTACTTTACGTTTAGCTTCCCCAGTCTAATGACCCTCACCTGCGTATTGGCCCAAAACTGGAAAAAGGAAATTAGATGTTGCCGCCTATATTTCCCATCCATGTTTTGTGGCACCCCCACAACAATCATGTGATAAGCAGGCATAATAATATAAGGTGATAATTCTTGTCAGTTTTTCGAAAGTGACTTAGACCTTTGGTTCGAAACATTATGCTCAATAAACTGCGGGAGCTTTCAACAGTTTGCAGATACAGTGCCCAGTGAATGTCTACACACTCTGCACAGTCTATATATTTTGCTGCCTTAAAAAAATATATATTTTTACCCAACCTACTCCCCATTTTTAAAGTGAATTTTTTATTTTTAAATGAAAATGTCTTGATTACATATATCTTCACACCCCAGAGTAAATACTTGGTGGAAGCAGCTTTGGCAGCCATTACAGCTGTGAATAATTTAAAATAACTTTCTACCAAATTAGGTTAGGGCAACATACACTATATATCTATTGTTTTTGTCAAAATTGCTCAAGCTCAGTACATTTGGTTGGGAATCATGATGGACAGCAATATTCAAACAAATTCAATTCAGGACTGAGACTGGACAACTCACGAACACGCAACACCTCTTAAAAACCATTCTGGTGTGTCTTTGGCATTAACATTTGTGTAATTGTCCTTCTGGAAAATAAAACTTTATCCCAGGGTTAGGTTTTCAGAAGACTGAGGTGGGTTTTCCTCTAACTTTTTACCTGGGCTTTGCTTCTTTCATGTTTATTTTGATCTTGACAAACTCCCGAGTCCATACTGGTGACAAGCACACCCATAAAATGATCCTGCCATCACAATACTTAAAAATACAGAGTGTTGCTCCTGTGTTGTGTTGGATTTGATCCAAACCTGTAATTTTTTATTTAGGCCAAAAAGTGTATTTATTTGCTGTGTTGTCTTGCGGTATTACTTAACAGGCTTATTGCAAAAATAATTGCTGATTTGCAGATTATTTTTTTAACACGGGCTTCCTTCTTTGAATATTGCTGTCCATTAATGATTCCCAACAAATTGACTGAGCTCGAGCAATTTTGACAAAAACAATGAACATAAATTGCCCCTAGAATCTTATTTAAAAATATTCACAGCTCTAATTGCTGCCAAAGGTGCTTCCATTGAGTACTAACTTGGGTGTGAAAGCATACCTAATGAAGACATGTTCATTTATTTTTATTAGGAAAATGTTCTAGAATTTTTCTTTCACTTTGACAATGTGAAGTAGGTTGTGTAGATTGGTAGGAACAAAATCTAATTAAAAAAAATTTGTAATTGAATTTTAAGGCAGTAAAATGTGAAGACTGTGCAAAGGGTGTGTAGACTAGCGACTATATCTATCTTTCCTCCAGTTATTAAATCTGTCCCTGGGTTCATACACTACTAAACCACCATTCCAGTCATCCTGAGAATGATTAAAGCATCACATTGGGTAATAATCCAATTAAAGTCTTAGTAGTGAAAGGACCCATAGGGCTTTGGGCAAAAGTTGTGCACTATATAAGGAATAGGGTGCCATTTGGGATACAGATCATGTCATAATTACCCAGAATAATACCCAAATGTCTGAACGCTTAGTCAGACAAAAATGTTATGATGAGCTTATAAAATCCCATTTTTTTAGAATTGTTTTCACTTTTAAAAGGGAAGCACCTCAGATTATATCAGAGTTCATTCATGCACTCACAAACCCAAATGTGTATGTATTTCTTCCAGGTGAAACTAGTGAATACTCAAAATCCATAATTGCTAAGTGTGTAAGCCTATGTGACGTGTACACCAAAATTCTGAATCTACTTTTTTAATGGCACACACAAGTCATAGGATTTTGGTGTGCTTCGAAATGTCACAGATTTAAGCAACTTTGAAACGAGGCCTACTTTTTATACAACTTTCAAACTTTTCAATTGAAGCAACTTTAAGAAATGAGGCCCCACTGGCCAGGCGGTATAACACCAGGGCAGGAGGTCATTATAGATATATTAATATCCATCTGGTCCCCACACAGCACACTGAGGACGTCTTGCACTTTGATTCATGGGAAAGGAAATGCCTTGTATGACCGTATAGCATCCGGTATAGTATAGGGGTGATGAAATGTTATAATGTTTTTAACATTGTTTTATTAATCAATCAAGTACTTTTATGGCTGTTTGTGTGAGTGAGGAAATTAGTACATTTGTGCTACTGAATGTGTTGTGTGTGTGTGTTTGTGTGCATGTGTGAGTGTGTACATGTGTGTGGAGTGTGTAAAGTACAGATGTAGGATCAAAATTTGAACAAGTATGCTACAGCAGGATAATAATTCTGCAGCAACAGGAAATTTGAATTATATATTAGGTGGATTATAATTAATGCATTTTCGTATGGGTTGATACATTTTTCGTAAGTGAAAAAAAGCCAATTAAGTTTATCCTATCCTATTATTGGATAAATGCCTTACTGAATTCAAGCTATAGCCATTCTTCCACACACCTGCGATTATGCTTTTTTAACAGTAACCTCTTACCTTTGGGTCCGAAGAGAGTTCCGTAACATGGTTTGTGACAGTAGGGCAACCCATCATGCTGGAAGACAGACAATGTCTAATATTAACAAATAATCTATTATCATAATAAATAGCTGAATATTGGTCATTAAAAAAAACTAAAAACACAGGAAGTCCCCTCCAAACAATCTGCAGGTTTAGTGCAAATTCAGTTATAACTATTTACTGAAACAGTTCTACTTATTACTGAAATAAACTGTTAACTGAAACTGAAACTACTGAAACATTTCACAATTCACTGAAATGGAACATTACAGTCAGTCAGTGTCAGTATAAAGCATTAGGGTTTAAACCAATCAGACAGAGGTTATATTTCAGGAGTGTGACTGCTGACTGGTCACTGGCTTCATCACAAATGGCACCATACTCATTTTATAGTGCACTACTTTTGACCAGTGCCCATAGGGTCATTCTACAAAAGTGGTGCAACATAGTAACTAGACATACACTGAGTGTACAAAACATTAGGAACACCTTCATATTATTTACATTTTAACTTTAACTTTCTTCAAACTACAAATCTACCATTCCAGTGTTTTTCTTGCCATACTTTATTTACTTTGCCACCATGGCATTTTTTTGCCTTTACCTCCCTTATCTCACATCATTTGTTCACATTGTATATAGTCTTATTTTTTTCTACTGTATCATTGATTGTATGTTGTTTTACTCCATGTGTAACTCTGTGTTTTTGTATGTTGTCGAACTGCTTTGCTTTATCTTGGCCAGGTCGCAATTGTAAATGAGAACTTGTTCTCAACTTGCCTACCTGGTTAAATAAAGGTGAAATAAAATAAAATAAAAAATTGAGTTGCAACCCCTTTTGCCCTCAGAACAGACTCAATTCAGCAGTGTTGCCGTTCTTGACAAAAACGGTGCGCCTGGCAACTACTGTGCTACCATACCCCATTCAAAGGCACTTTGTCTTGCCCATTTACCCTCTAAATGGCACACATACACAATCCATGTCTAATGGATTAAAAATCATTATTTAACCCGTCTCCTCCCCTTCACCTACACTGATTGAAGTGGATGTAACAAGTGACATCAATAAGGGATCATAGCTTTCCCTGGATTCACCTGATCAGTCTACAGTGCATTCGGAAAGTATTCAGACCCCTTCCTTTTTCCACATTTTCTTACGTTACAGCTTTATTCTAAAACGAATGCAATTATTTTTTTTCGCATTTTCTGTATGTATAAATGTATAATGTATAAAAAAATATATATGTACATAACTATTCAGACCTTTTACTATGAGGCTCGAAATTAAGCCCAGGTGCATCCTGTTTCTATTGATCTTCCTTGAGATGTTTCTACAACTTGATTGGAGTCCACCTGTGGTACATTCAATTGATTGGACATGCTTTGTCCCACAGTTGACAGAGCATGTCAAAGCAAAAACCAAGCCAAGATGTCGAAGGAATTGTCCGTAAAGCTCAGAGACAGGATTGTGTCGAGGCACAGATCTGGGGAAGGGTAACAAAACATTTCTGCAGCATTGAAGGTCCCCAAGAACACAATGGCCTCCATCATTCTTAAATTGAAGAAATTTGGAACCACCAAGACTCTTCTTAGAGCTGGCTGCCCAGCCAAACTGAGCAATCGGGGGAGAAGGGCCTTGGTCAGGGAGGTGACCAAGAACCCGATGGTCACTCTAACAGAGCTCCAGAGTTCCTCTGTGGAGATGGGAGAACCATCCAGAAGGACAACCGTCTCTGAGGCACTCCACCAATCAGGCCTTTATGGTAGAGTGGCCAGACAGAAGCCACTCCTCAGTAAAAGGCACATGACAGCCTGCTTGGAGTTTGCCAAAAGGCACCTAAAGGACACTCAGACCGTGAAAAACAAGATTCTCTGGTCTGATGAAATCAAAATCGAAGTCTTTGGCCTGAATGGCAAGCGTGACTTCTGGAGGAAACTTGGCACCATCCCTACGGTGAAACATGGTGGTGGCAGCATCATGCTGTAGTGATAGTTTTCAACTGCATGGACTGGGAGACTAGTCAGGATCGAGGGAAAGATGAACGGAGCAAAGTACAGAGAGATCCTTGATGAAAACCTGCTCCAGAGGGCTCAGGACCTCAGACTGTGTAAATGTCATATTTCAGATTTGTATTTTTAATACATTTGCAAACATTTAAAAACATCTGTTTTACCTTTGTCATCATGGGTTATTCTGTGTAGATTGATGAGGAAAATAAACAATTTAATCAATATTAGAATATGTCTGTAAATTAACAAAATGTGGACAAAGTCAAAGGGTCTGAATTCACTGTATGTTATGGAAAGAGTTCTTAATATTTTGTATTCTTAGTGTGTGTGTGTGTGTGCATCTGTGTGTTCACGTCTGTGTGTGTGAGTTTGCGCGTGCACGTTTGCGAGAGCCAAGGATGGTATTTGTTTTTTAATCAGGATAATATGCTATCTTAAGCTCCCTTAATAATAATCCTGTTACTACCCTTCCGTTGCTTAAGGCTTAGGTAAAAACTTTATAATTGTTTTTTTGGGACTGCAATTTGCACCACTTCTGTAGAATCACCCATATAGGAAACAGGGTGCCATTTGGGAAGCAGCCATTATCTTTCAAATTTAAATGAATGCCTTCTCCTCCTGACCGCTTCAAGTTAATTATGGAGGAGCTCTATCTGTCAGTCTTAAAATGGACCGAGCAGAACAGACAGAGAGAGCAGAGAGATCCTTTCGACCCAAATTCCTGTCAAACATCTCCCCAATTCAGACTTTATTTTTAGCAAACTGCTTCCATATGCTCTAGCTAGCTCCTTCACATTCCAGGGCATGAACTGGGAATAAAACAATATTTAGAAAACGAACACCCGTCTGAGAGAAGGATAGAAGAGATTTAGGATGCTGTGACCTCAGCAGGCTCTTAAAGCTCTTAAAGCTCTTCATTCTAAATGGCTGCATTTGTAACCAACCTTAGAGAGTTGGGCTGCATCCCAAGGGCCAGGCCCATAGTGCACTACTTTTGACCAGAGCCCTATGTAGTGAATAGGGTGCCTTTTAGGACTCATCTTTAGAGACATGCAACATATGTGTGACACACCTCTTTTTGGACCAACACTGGGTTATTGTGTGTGGGACACAGCTCAACCGGTTCCTAAATTAATGAATGCAGACACACACTCTGTTGCACAAAGCTCACTCTGACCACACAGGAGAGTTCTGTGTTTCCTCAAATACAAGAGTATTTTATACCTCTACAAACTGCCCTCCTCATTCACACTACAAGAACAACAATGTAGGACAAACCTAAGCTCCGAAGAAGATTCTCCAAAAACACTTAAGTCACTCTTATAAAATACTACTTGGGACCAAAGTTCTTCACAGCAAAAAAAAAAAGTACAACTTTTGATCAGAAACAGTGCTATTACAGTATAGACACATACTTGGCATTTACAGTGCAACTGTTTGCGGGTCAATTGCATTGAAATGAACAAGACATGCGGCAGAACTATTTGAGTGACTTGTGAAAGTTTTGAACCTCACCTTTTATCCTATCATCCTCACATCTGTAGGGTGGCATTTAGAAAGCCAAAAAATATATATATTTTTCCAAAACAGCATAATTCCAAAATACACATTTTCAGGATTTTGATGGTGACTCACTGCATGCGTGGCATATACACACTGTTAACTTTAAAGTTCAATCATTACTTCCTTCATACCTATTTCAGACCTTTGAGCCTATATATGGACACTGAGGTCAGGGACATAATCTCTACGACAGCCCGTGACTCAGCTAGTCCAGCAAATCTGAGCTCATGTTTTTTCTGGACAGTAAAGTCTGTCCCCAAATGGCACCCTACTACCTATGTAGTGCACTTCTTAAGTAGTGCACTGTGTTGGGAATCGGGAGCTATTTGGGACGCAACCCCTATCACAATCATCCGTTACAGACCTGACAGTCTGGTGTAGTGTCAAACTTTGCCTGTTCATTGTCACGTTGTAACTGAGGGTGTGGGCGTGATGTCATGAAATCATGGAGCAGCCGTTAATCAGTGTGATGAATGAGTTGGCGTTAAATGCAAAGGAAACATTGCATCAGCTATGGGCATTCTAGGCTACAATCCAGGAACTAAGGACATGCCTTTCTGACAAGGTCATTATAAATCTTGTCATTTAAACACGGGAGGCTGGTGAGGGGAGGATGGCTCATAATAATGGCTGGAATCGAGTGAAAGAAATAGTATCAAGCACTTGGAAACTGTGTTTGATACCATTCCATTAACACTGTTTCAGCCATTACTATGAGCCGTTCTTCCCAGTTAAGGATGCCACCAGCCGCCTATGCATTTATTGTCTACTTAACCTCATGTAAATGTAATTTAACCTGATACCGCAGTGGGCTAAATCAGGGTCACGCAGAGTGTTTCTTGGTAGTTTTTTTAAAATCTACTTTGAAACAAAAGTATACACCTCACACACGTTATGGGCTTAAAAAACAAGACACCTGTACCATGTCAGATATAGAGTTCACATGTATTCTATTTTGAGTTTGCATCCCAATATTACATCACAGAAGACTGAAATAACAAAATTGTTTGACATAGAAACACCAGATTTTCGGCAGCTTTTAAAAAATAATTTGTATTAATTTATGTTTTAACATTCCACCCATGAGGCCACTTGGTCATTTTACTGCAGGAAAGGGCTACTGTCTTTTGTGGAAAGATGCCTAGATCAGGTACCCATGTCTTTTGGCATGTCTGTAATTTCAATGATCCCAACAGACAGAATTATTGAGAGTTCCCTGAGGTGTGATACCCTTTCAGGAATGCAGATGCCATTCTCCCCCCTCTGTCCCTCCCTGATGAAAAAGTATTGAGAGAGAGAGACTTCACCATTAAAAGGTTTTAGAAAATGTTCCGAACAATGAAGATAAGTCACTGCTGTGTATAAGGCCACACACAGAGAGAGAGAGAGAGAAAGGGAGGTCAGTCCTTCACCTGACAGCCTGTCAAAAACACTCCTGTCCAGAAATAACAGAAGCCTATTCGTTCTCTCATGCCACAGCATTTCAAAGATAAAGAAGTGGATGGACTGTATATGGGCTTGTGAAAGTGAACTAGCAATGTTTGTCCATTAGTCCATGTATACTGTTGGGTTGTGTATTTCATAAAGAAGGATAAGTCCTCTGTGTCTCCATTCAAACCTGTGTAAGAACAACTACCTCTCAAAAGTCAAGCATGTAAACCATCCACAAGTAAACCTTAAAATCAACTAGTCATCTTTATCTTCAGATGAAAAGATAAAGACAGCACGGAGGGTTAGACTACTAGACTCTAGAGAATACAGCCAGGCTTGTGAACCCATCTTTTTTAGATGAAAAAACAGGACAATATTTCAAACAACGGCCTGTTTCTGAGAAAGACAGACTGTGTTTGTTCCCTAGCCCACTGAATCAACTGAATCAACTCCAAACTAACAACACTGAAACAACGCTGGACTTTGTCTCCTACTGGTCTGAGATGACCTGAATAATTAGCCTCAGTAGCCCTAGTATCACTCAACTCAAAGACTCCAGTGTTTGAGCCAGGACAATGACTTACCCCCAGGTTAGGTTATCAAACAGGCATCCAAAACAATGATAGCCCTTTGACATTTATTCTACCCTGTGAGATTTGTAAAGACTAGTCATGTGACCAACCATACCTGGCCTGACTATGGGGCCTATAACTATAATTCTATCAAACTAAGTTATCAGGAGTCTGTGATAAGTGAAAAATATAATTTAGACCGCATGTTTGGATTGTGTTATAAAGCATTTCCAGACACTGGCTAGAATAGCGCCGATCCCCTTCTGTATTTCTTACAGATTTTTTGACAGCCACAGACAGTGGCCGAGTTGGGACTTACACCCCTTTGCCAGCGGGTATTTGTGGTCCCCCATTGGCTCGACACTGCCTAGTTTACATCCATTGTTGATTGATTGTTTTATATAATGTATTTTACTAGTTTTAGTACAACAAACCCTCACTGGAGGATCCATGCAACAAGTTGAGCCTTCATTGTTCAGGCCAACCTGTGCTACCTTCATTTTTAGCTTCTTTTCCAACTCTAATATCCGTTTTTCGACCTATTTCTGTCACACCCTGATCTGTTTCACCTGACTTTGTGATTGTCTCCACCCCCCCCCCAGGTGTTGCCCATCTTCCCCATTATCCCCTGTGTATTTATACCTGTGTTCTTTGTTTGTTTGTTCCCAGTTCGTTTTGTTTCGTCAAGCCTACCAGCGTTTTCCCCTCTGCTCCTGTCTCTTGATTGTTCCTGTTTCCTAGTTTCCCCGGTGTTGACCATTCTGCCTGCCCTGACCCTGAGCCTGCCTGCCGTCCTGTACCTTTGCCCCACCTTTCTGGATTACTGACCTCTGCATGACATGACCCTGTGCCTGCCTGCCGTCCTGTACCTTAGCCCCATGTATCTGGATTACTGACCTCTGCCTGCCCTTGACCCGTCTTTTGCCTGCCCCTGTGCGATTAATAAACTGTTGTTACTTCGATGTTGTCTGCATCTGGGTCTTACCTGAAACAAGATAGTACGAACTGGCCATGACTGACCCAGCAGATTCAGACCAGCTGCGCAACGCCCTCTCCTCCCAAAGAGCCACCATTGGTAGGCACAAGGAATTGCTTCGTGGCCTTATGGAGGGGGTTCACACCTTGGCCGAACGCCATGACCAGGTGTTAGACATCTTGCTGGAGCAATTCCATGGGTTGGCTGAGAGGCAGCGTACTACGATGGTAACCTCACAGCACCTCAGTAACTCAGCTGTTAGCAGCGCCGCCTCACCGGTCACTCCGCCTTCCCGGGAGCCCCGCTTACCTCCCCCGAAACACTTTAATGGAGAGCCGGGCACCTCTCGGGCGTTTCTAGCTCAGTGTGCCATCATCTTCGAGCTTCAGCCCTCCTCCTTCCCCTCGGACTGCTCTACAATAGCGTACCTAATCACGCTGATGTTCGGGAGAGCGCTCGCCTGGGGTAGAGCTG
The DNA here is from genome assembly GCF_901001165.1 of Salmo trutta. Lineage (NCBI taxonomy): Eukaryota > Metazoa > Chordata > Actinopteri > Salmoniformes > Salmonidae > Salmo > Salmo trutta. The sequence goes on along the minus strand of NC_042974.1, from coordinate 44,386,845 downwards.
TATGGGAGCAATAGCCGGCCATATGCGTCAGTCTGGGTGAGTTCGTGGGAGAAGTAAAGAAGGTGTTTGATGCCCCATTCTCCCGGAGAGAGGCTGCCTGGAAGCTACTACAGCTTCGGCAGGACTTCCGCAGTGTGGCAGACTATGCGGTGGATTTCCGCACGTTGGCAGCTGAGTGCCTGGAACCAGGAAGCGCTGTTGGACATGTTCCTACACAGAGTCTCGGAGGAGGTCAAGGATGAGCTTGCAGCCCGGGAATTACAGATAGATCTCGATTCTCTCATCGCCTTGACCATCAGGATCGATGGGCGACTACGGTAACGACGGAGGGAGAGGAGATTCGATTTTGTTCGCCCCTCCCAAGGATTCCACCTCGCCTCCGAGGCATCCCGGAAGTCCCCGACGGCACCGTTGCCGAGAGAACCCGAGGCTCCCTGATGTTCCCCGAGAGTCACCGAAGACGGCCGAGTTATCGTTTTCCGAGCCTATGCAAATAGGCAGAGCTGGGTTGTCTCCAGCGGAATGGCTATACAGGCTCAACACAAAGAGTTGCCTGTATTGCGGGACTCGTGGTCATTTTGTGTCCTCTGGATATCCTCACTCAGCCCCTCTCCATTCCCATTGACGTTAGAGCGCTGGACGGGCACTCTATAGGCCGGGTCACACACAATACCACTCCCATCAACGTACAGGTGTCAGGGAACCACAGCGAGACTATTCAATTTCTGCTCATTAAGTCTCCTCAGATTCCCGTGGTATTGGGATTCTCCTGGCTCCAGCGACATAATCCTCTCATTAACTGGTCTACTGGTGCCATCATGGGCTGGAGCCCGTTCTGCCACGCCCATTGCCTGAAGTCAGCGCAACCTGCCCCGGGCCGTCTTCCTGGGGGATCGGAAGTTACCCCAGACCTCTCCGCCATTCCTGCGGAGTACCAGGACCTTTGGGAGGTGTTCAACAAGGCCCGGGCCACTTCACTTCCGCCGCACCGACCATATGACTGTGGGATTGACCTTCTCCCTAGCACCACTCTGCCCCGGGGATGACTGTACTCGCTGTCGGGACCGGAGACCAAGGCTATGGAGACCTACATTGGGGACTCCCTAGCTGCTGGATTTATCCGTCCTTCTTCCTTTCCCACTGGCGCAGGGTTCGACTTTGTGGAGAAGAAGGACAAGACCCTGCGCCCGTGGATCGACTACCAGGGACTCAATGACATAAGGGTGAAGAACCGCTACCCGCTACCACACATCATCTCTGTCTTAGAGCCTTCAGGGGGCCACCGTGTTTTCCAAGCTGGACCTACGGAACGCCTACCACCTGGTGCGGATATGGGAGGGGGGATGAGTGGAAGATCGCCTTCAACACATCCAGCGGCCACTACGAGTATTTGGTCATGCCATTTGGCCTTACCAACGCCCCTGCTGTGTTCCATACTCTGGTAAATTATGTTCTTCTCTACATGTTGAACCGGCTCGTCTTTGTCTACATTGATGACATCCTCGTCTTCTCCCACTCCCCCCAAGAGCATGTACTCCACATCCGACAGGTAATTCAATTCCACCTGGAGATTCAGCTGTTTGTAAAGGCAGAGAAGTGTGAGTTCCATCGCTCCACCATCCCCTTTCTGGGGTACATCATCTCTGCTGGGAGTGTCCAGATGGATCCCGGGAAGGTGAGAGCGGCGGTGGACTGGCCCCAGCCTACGTCCAGGGTGCAGCTGCAACGTTTCCTGGGGTTCTCCAACTTTTATCACCGCTTTATCCGGGGTAACAGCACCCTAGCTTCCCCACTGTCAGTACTCACCTCTCCCAAGGTTCCATTCATGTGGTCCCCTGCTGCTGACCAGGCGTTCTGGGACCTCAAACACCGCTTCACCACTGCTCCCATCTTGGTTCATCCTGACTCTTCCCGTCAGTTCGTGGTGGAGGCCGATGTTTCTGATGTAGGAGTGGGGGTGGTCCTGTTCCAGTGTTCTGACCTGGATCTTAAGCTACATCCCTGCGCCTTCTTCTCCCACCGCCTCAATGCCATGGAGAAGAACTATGATGTGGGGAATCGGGAGCTTCTTGCGGTGAAGATGGCGTTGGAGGAATGGAGTCACTGGCTAGAGAGGGCGGAACATCCGCTCATTGTATAGACCAACCACAAAAACCTGGAGTATCACCACACCGCCAAGCGCCTCAACTCCAGGCAAGCTAGATGGACCCTACTGTTCACACTGTTCAACCTCTCCCTCTCATACCGGCCGGGATCCAAGAATGTCAAGCCAGATGCACTGTCTTGCCGCTATAGCCCCACGGCTATTACCCTGGAGCCCGAGACCATCCTTCCCACCTCGTGCCTGGCGATGGCACTCAGCTGGGGTATAGGGAAGCAGGTCCGGGAGGCTCAGCATTCCCAGCTGAACCCGGGGGGGGTGGGGGGGGGTCCAGATAACCGGATGTTTGTGCCTGATGCGGTCCGCTCCGCGGTCCTGGAGTGGGCCCACTCCTCCAGACTTGCCTGCCACCGGGGGCCCCGTCGGACCCTGGCTTTTGTGCGACAATGTGTTTGGTGGCCTACCATGGTCCCTGACGTCTCCGCATTTGTCGCTGCTTGCACGGTTTGCGCACAAAACAAGACTCCCTCTTCCCCCATCTGATGGCAACACCGCCATCCTGACTGTGGTGGATTGGTTTTCCAAAGCCGCCCACTTCATTCCTCTCCACAAATTACCCTCTGCCAAATAGACGGCCCCTCTCATGGAGCAGCACGTCTTCCGGATCCATGGACTACCAGTTGACATTGTTTTTGACCGGGGTCCTCAGTTCTTGTCCCAGTTCTGGAAGGCGTTCTGCACCCTCATTGGGTCATCGGCCAGCCTGTCCTCCGGCTTCCACCCCCAGTCCAACAGCCAGTCGGAGCGAGCCAACCAAGACCTAGAGACTACTCTGCGCTGCCTGGTCTCCGCCAACCCCACCACCTGGAACCAGCAGATTGTGTGGGTCAAATACACCTGCAACACCCTTCCCTGCTCTGCCACGGGCCTATCACCTTTTGAGTGTTCCCTGGGGTATCAGCCCCTGCTCTTCCTTGAGCAGGAAGAAGAGGTCGGCATACCTTCTGCCCAGATGTTTGTTTGCCGCTGTCGTCGTACCTGGAGGAGAGCCCAGTTGGCCCTCAAGACCATCTCCAGGTATTAACGACAAGCGGATCGCCACCGGACCCCGGCTCCCGGTATCATCTCGGGCAGAAGGTATGGCTGTCCACCCGGGATCTGTCCCTCCGGGTGGAATCCCGCAAACTTTCCCCCCGGTTTATCGGCCCGTTTCCCCATCTCCAAAATCATTAGCCCCTCTGCTGTTCGTCTTCTGTTGCCCCGTACCCTTCGTATATATCCTACCTTTCATGTGTCCAGAGTTAAACCCATGTCTCACAGCCCTTTGTCTCCTGTTTCCAGTGCTGGGTCCCTGCCAGGGACATCCTGGACCCATGCCTCATCGTGGATTTCCAACGCCAACACCCCGGTTAACCAGGTATGCACCCAGGTAGGTCTGCTCCTGACTCTCGATTGTTCCGGTTTCCTAGTTTCCCTGGTGTTGACCATTCTGCCTGCCCTGACCCTGACCCTGAGTCTGCCTGCCATCCTGTACCTTTGCCCCACCTATCTGGATTACTGACCTCTGCGTGCCCTTGACCCATCTTTTGCCTGCCCATGTTCGATTAATAAACTGTTGTTACTTCGACATTGTCTGCATCTGGCTCTTACCTGAAACGTGATAATTTCTGGGATTTGCTTTTTATTATTTTGACTGTGTGGATGAGACATCCTTTAACAAGTGCTGTTAGTATGACTGTATGCCTGCTTTCTTTGATTTACAGGATATACTGTGCATGACTAGGCAGAAATGTGGGGTCCTGGGGATCATACAAGAGGATTATGCTGATAATACTATAATAGCAACATAACCCTACACTTTCTATGTACCGATGGAATTCCTTTACGTTTCGAACATCTTGGACAATATTCACAAAGACTCTCATATTAGGAGTGCTGATGTAGGATCAGTTTAGCCTTTTAGATCATAATGAATAAAGATTACATGGACAGGGGGAACCTGATCCGAGATCAGCATTGCTTAGACGCTTTATGAACGCTGGCCCTGACGCTTAGTGACGTCTTAATACTTGCAACCCTTTGTTATTTCCATCCATCATCATCAGTGTCATCTTTGCCTTGAGGAAGAAACACCCTTGTGAAACGAGAGCCAAATCCTCCTGACCGAGTTTCATTAAACATTCACTTGAATTTGTGATGTCCCCTGAGCTAACATTCAATTCCATTGCTTGGCTGGCTAGACTCCCCTGGGCTAGACTGACATACCCAGTACTATTTAATGAAGTTGCTCAGTTGTGCACCGGGGCCTACCACTCCTCCTTCTATTCTGGTTAGGGACAGTTTGCGCTGTTCTGTGAAGGGAGTAGTACACAGTTTCAGAAAAAAGTGCTTTGTTTCTAGGCCATTTTGAGCCTGTAATTGAACCCACAAATGCTGATGCTCCAGATACTCAACTAGTCTAAATAAGGCCAGTTTTATTGCTTCTTCAATTAGAACAACAGTTTTCAGCTGTGCTAACATAATTGAAAAAGGGTTTTCTAATGATCAATTAGCCTTTTAAAATGATAAACTTGGATTAGCTAACACAACGTGCCATTGGAACACAGGAGTGATGGTTGCTGATAATGGGAATCTGCACACCTATGTAGATATTCCATTAAAAATCTGCCGTTTCCAGCTACAATAGTCATTTACAACATTAACAATGTCTATACTGTATTTCTGATCATTTTGATATTATTTTAATGGACAAAAAATTTGCTTTTTTTCAAAAACAAGGACATTTCTAAGTGACCCCAAACTTTTGAACGGTACTGTATATTTTTTCAATTTATAAGGGGGCGCTGCAGCACTCTTAACATCCCTTCTCCCACGGCAATGTCTGCGAGATGAGTGTGCAGTCAGATATACAAGCCCTAGATTCTGAACTTGAACGATTCAGTTCAGGGAGCTTGAAAACTCCCTAAGTCTTCTGAGCAGGACAATGAAAGGCTAAATGACATTGACATTGCGTTCCAAATGTCACCCTATTCCCTATATAGTGCACTTCTTTTTTTGTAGTGCCCTATATAGTGAATAATGTGCCATTCGGGACACAGCCACAATGGAAGGATAAGGGTCACGATGCCTGGTGAGGGGTTGGAGTGAACAAAGGATGAGTGTCAGGTTATTGTAAAGCCACGATTTGGTTCACGGACCAGCTATAATCAAAGGGACCCACAAAGACATAGCTGCTCAACAGTTTCATTCTTGAGATGATTGGAATTTCTGGGCCACTGAATTTCACAGTCACTGCTATGGCACTAGTGATCTGGCTTCTAGTGCAGTAGCACTACAGCAATTTCATTTTGAGTTGATACAGTACATGGGCTATAAACAATGACCCAGTAGTGCACTCACTTAACTGACAACAGCCCTTATGTAGGATCTTAATTTGAGCCATTTTGACTACAGCAGGAAAATAATCTTGCAGCAACAGGAAATGTGAATTATTATGTGGATTATAATTCATTAACATTTTTGTAGGGGTTGATACATTTTTCATAAGATAAAATCAAGTTTCTAAGGGGAAAATTACACACCCCAGAAGCCTGTTTAAACCTCAAACACACTACAAGTTTTACATTTTCTGCATTGCACGAAAGTTCTCCTGCAACAGGGTGATCAAATTTTGTAGCTCTATGAGCTGAATCGTTCAAGTTCAGAATCTTGGGCTTGTATATATGACTGCACCCCCATCTTGCAGACATAGCCACAGGAAGTAGGGGTGCTGAGGGTGCTGCAGCAGCCCCTGATAAAAAAATAAAAAAATAGAGTACCATTCAGAAGTTTGTGCATATGGAAAATGTCTGGGGACTTTGATTAAAGGTCATGAACTATGGGACCAACATTTTACATGTTGTGTTTATATTTTTATTGGGTGTATATATTACTTTATACAGTATATATATATATTTTTCTTTACAAAATGATATTACTCCTTATGGGGGTCAGTGGCCTGCCATACTCCCTCTGTCCCCATGCAACCCCTTCCCTTTCCCTCCCATCCTCTTGGGTAGGATAGCACAACCCTTCGATGTCTCTCTCCCTCCCTTTGTTCCGGGGTAAGATAGCACACTCCTTCCCTCACTCTTTCTCTTTTTCATTATCTTTCTCTCCCTCCTTCTTTCTCTCTCTGTAGACAGGATATTACGGCCACAGGGCCTCCCTTTACCTCAGCATGGTTGCCAGCCGACAGGGTCTTGTTACAGCGTTCGCATTTCAGGCAGAACCGGTGCCAGTTTTTCCCCAGCGAGCTCACCTTCTCAGCTGCAGGACAGAGAGAGAGAGTTTGTTTACAAAGACTCAAATGACAACAAAACATAAACAATGGCGTAGGTATAATACAGTCTTAGAATGTGGGTTATCAGTTGGGTTATGAATACCTTACTATTTGGGTAGGACAGCTGAACTAAGCTCATAAAGCATTTCCAGGTTTTATGCTTGAAAAAAATAGTTCGCAAATTATTTGTCTATTGCTGTTAGCTGTAATTATATCTCATTTTTGGGTCATTATACAGAGGATCTCCTCTATGCTGTTTCACAAGATAGGCTACTACCAACACAGACTTTGTACTCTCCCCTCTCCCTGAAATGTTATTGAAGATTTCGACCTCTCTCCCTTTGTCTATTATGGGTCACCACACTCCAGGATAAGGACAGCCAATAAATCTATAGTAAAAAGTGCATTTCAGCTCAGTTTGACTTCAAGTTCAAAACCCTATCTTACAATATTCTCTATATTTTGCCATTAAACACATGTCTGGAAGAGACAAGAGCGATAACAACCAAGAGCTGAAGCCTGCTTCCTAATTATCAAGTTCCAACAAGTGGTTTAACTGATGTAACCAAAGTAACCTTGCCCGTATGCTACGTTAAAGTAAATGAACATGTCAAGTATTAATTAATCCTCGTTAAATGTTTAGGGATAATCAGCCAACATTCCAGAGACGTCTGGGAAAGAAGGTATATGCAACTTTCACCAAACTTCATCTTTCCCATGTGAAAACAGTCCCGGCAGCGAAGATGCTGAAAGACCCATAGACTGCATTTAAAAAGGTAACATTAAGCATAATTCTAATTCTATATATATATATTCATAATAAATGATCTTATAATGATAATAAAGACGTCCCGGTTCTGGGCGAAAAGCTCCTTGTCAGTAGGCTAAACGAATACGATGTCACCAGCAGGGACAACATGGCGTTCATGCAGCGGCAGTCCCCCATCACTCCCCAGGTCTCCTCTTAAAAAGGCATTTGCAAGACTTACAGAGTTTGGATTCTACCCTGGCCTTGAACCCACTCTCCGAGGGGTGTCTCGGGGAGAGATGGGATATGCAATAAATACTTTTCAATTTCACAAATGCGTATTATTACACACGTGTACATGTGTGAAATAGGGCAAATATAAGCATCCACCAACTTATTATTTTATTATTATATTGTATTCTATTGTATTGTATTATTTTGTATTATTTTCTGTTCTATTCATATGTGCACACAATTGTCACTACAATAACCATTTTAATTTTCAGCGTCCACCAAATTAATATTTTAATTATTATATTGTATTCTATTGTATTGTATTTTATTATTTTATGTTATATCTGCACACAATTGTCACTACAATAACCATTTTAATTTTCAGTGTCAGTTAATTTTCCTTTAGTTAGGCCTATGCTAAATCATTATAATTATTAATCAAAATAAACAATCCAAGTTCTTTGATCATCTTCAATATTTACATTCCTTGGCGGGGGCTATAAGTATAAATTATTCCTTACCAAAAAACACATCATTTGTGCATCTGGGGCACCTCGACGTCATTCTTCAGCAATTCTTTGTCCAGCTGACGATCAACCCTAACTTCAAATGCCTTCAAACTCTATCTGCGGCGCTGACAGAACGATGCAGTGCCGATCGCGCATTCAACTGTGACGTCGGCGCTCCGCCTCCGAATGGGAGGTATGGAGTTGAGTGAAGTTGCTCCTAGACGCTGATCTTGGGTCGGTTTTGAATTTTCCCAAATGATTGCTAAGGTTCAGATTGCGGGGGAGCTGATCCAAGTTCTGTACATAGGGGAAACTTCACCCCCGAGCAATGGGAGCTATAGCCTATCGTGCCATCTCATTGAACACACCCACTCGTTATTTAGGCAAGCTATGGTACCCTGCAATATGAAAGGGATTGTTCACCCAAATTACAAAATGAAACATTGGTTTCCTTACCTTGTAAGCAGTCTACGGACAATGTATGACAGCAATCCATGCTTTGATTTAGTTTCCCTGGCAGTGTTACCACATGGAAACATTTTAGCATTTCTGGTTCAAATTCCATTCAAGTCACAGAATCAATATTAGTGCATCATGTTCAAACATCTATTTTTATTTTTTTATTGAACCTTTATTTAACTAGGCAAGTAAGTTAAGAACAAATTCTTATTTACAATGACGTCCTGCCCAGGCCAAACCTGGATGACTCTGGGCCAATTGTGAGTCGCCCTATGGGACTCCCAATCACGGCCAGATGTGATACAACCTGGATTCAAACCAGGGGCTGTAGTGACGCCTCTTGCACTGAGATGCAGTGCCTTAGACCGCTGCGCCACTCGGGAGCCTATAAGTCACTTAATTGAGTTTCACCAGCAATTGTAGATACTTTCAGATGATTTGGATATGATGCACAGAAAATGCTACTATCCGTCCCATGACTTGAGTGGGATTTGTGCCACAAATGCTAAAACCTAAGCATGTGGAAACAGTGCCGGGGAAACTAAACCAAAGCATGGATTGCTGTCATTCATTCCTTGTCCACAGACTGCTTACAGGGTAAGGAAACCAATGTGTCATTTTGTAATTTGGGTGAACTATCTCTTGAACCTTGGCCTGAGGCAGCCCTCACTAGGGTCCGGTTTCCCAAAAGCATCTTAAGGCTAAATTCATCGTCCGGGTTAAGATGCTTTTGGGAAAGGGCCCAGACCGGTTGTGTCCATAAACAATGCATGTTGGTCTACATGAGAAACATGTTTCCACCAGGGAACGTGTAAAGTCATATCCTTTTTATAACAACAATCAGAAACTAAGAATAAGCTAAAGGTGTCAGGTGAGACAAAACATGTTGCTATCCACTTTGCCTAGAGTAGAGAAGACATCCTATCAGCATAATCTCTCACAGAGGAACACAATTCAAGATAGACTACTGTAATGGAAATTTTACTCCAAGCAGGCCTACACTCCCTACTTCTTATGTGGCTCTCTATCCCCGCTCAGTGGACAAAGCTATCACAACACCCCACAGGCTGTGTGGAATTGATAAGATCATTGAATACTTTGTAAAGAAATGATTGGCATCAAATCATGTTTATAAGGGTAGCCTAATGATTATATAGACCTGGGGTATTCAACTGGAAGAAGTCGGAGGTACTGCAGTGGTCTGCAAAAAAAAAAAAGTTTATATATTTATATATATATAAAAAAATAATAATATGAATATCACTAGCAACAAAATCACGTACACACCTACAGTAAATTTATTTTATAGAATACCTTCTTTCTAACGATGTCAACTTTTTTCTCAACTCTCAGTATTAAGCAAATTAGATTTACTGGAGCCAATTACACTCACTGTAGAATCTGACATTCGTGAATAAACTACCATTGTGGCAAGTGCCGCTGGCTGCTGGTAAGCTTTCTTGGTAACTCATGGCTAATCTTTGTTTAACCAGCTAAACAGCGTTTGGAGTTGCAGTACCTTTCTAGCTAATAGGCTATGTTAGTGTTTACACTTCCTCTTCCAATTATAATGTGGGGAGGTCAAAATAATAAAAAACTATCTACAAAATACATTCATTTTAAAATGTTGATTACTTTTCCTCGCCTTCTTTGCCTCGCCTTCTGGATGATAGCGGGGTGAACAGGCAGTGGCTCGGGTGGTTGTTGTCCTTGATGATCTTTTTGGCCTTCCTGTACATTGGGTGGTGTAGGTGTCCTAGAGGGAAGGTAGTTTGCCCCCGGTGATGCGTTGTGCAGACCTCACTACCCTCTGGAGAGACTTACGGTTATGGGCGGGCGGTGATACAGCCCGACAGGATGCTCTCGATTGTGCATCTGTAAAAGTTTGTGAGTGTTTTTGGTGACAAGCCGAATTTCTTCAGCCTCTTGAGGTTTATTCGTTGACATTACTAGTTATCTTACAGACTGTGGCTTTCCTCTCTTATGAAACATATTTAGGCATATCGATATAGAAATATGAAAAGTACGTCAAACGGGTCAGCATTTTATTTGATTGGCACTGAATTCATCCAATCATGTCCAATCAGTAACCAAGGAAAATGTGGGCGGAGATTTCCTGAATCCTGAGCGTTCGACAATATTCCAAGGTAGCGGTGTTCACTGTCGGTCTACAGGCAAGGCGGAAGATATAGCCCGAGGCATTTCTTTGTTTCACAATGCATGTGAGTAACACGGTTGTTGCTCTCTGTTTTAGCCAATGAGTGAGTATTATGTTCAGTAATCAGCCTAATTTGTGCCTTAGTCGGGCTCGCTAATATAGGCATTGCTACAGCGTAAACAGTGTAAAACGGTGGGAAGTTCTGAAATCGCTTAATTTCGAATACATCGCCGTGCACTGCACACGCGAACACAGATGTTGGCTTGTTATACCCGGTTCCTGGAATACAGTCATTAGTAGGTTCTCGCCTTTGACACACTAGCCTATTGTTTCCAACGACGATTGTGGTATGCAGCGAATATAAACGTGGTCCCTCACTCACCTCTGGCACAAAACGAGGTGGATGTTTCGTTTGACTATTAAAGCTAGAATCCCTAGTTGCTACATCCATTTTTTGGCTACCCATTGATTCTTGAAGAATATAACTTATTTATGCCTCATGAGCTTAGTTAAACTCTTGTACGCCATCAGAACCTCAAATATAAGCTTGCTCTACCCCAATGTTTGTAAATGGAAGCAAACACTGTATAGCCTCAAAATTTGGTTAAACATTTTGATATTAGTTAGTCTTTGCATCCATAGCTCAATCAAAACAGTCGGTGTCAAGCTTAGTTTCAATTAAGGACTAGATTTAAAGGCACAATCTGTTAGGTGTCTACTAATTTCAAGTAATGAATTAAATGTGTGTGTGTATGTGTGTGTCATATATATCTCCTGTTTTGAAAATTATGACAGCCTAAATACAACTGACCTATAAAGTACTTATAAATAGCTTATATTACCTTATAACCAGAAACCTACGGTCCTATAATTAGCGTACACCATTGTTTGTTTTTTCCTCATAGGAGACTGTAAAAAGTATGCATCAAATTAATATAACAAATAGGCTACCCTATAGGTTTAACATGCTGGAGAGAAAATTAGGGAATGTAATGTTGCTCTCATGGAATCAGAATGGTCTTCTATTTGTTGTTAGTGAGGGAGAAATGTGACCTATAGAGTGGCTGAAACATCTAATGTCTCTCACTCACTCTTCCCCATGGTTGCTCCAGTCTTGGCACTGATGGCCAAACAGAGCTCAACCCTTGCGGCGTTGCCGAGAGCAGAGGTCTGTGCCTACTGGGTGCTCTCTTTTGGCTCCCATCTCTACTCATTCTATCAACTGCACATATTCTCCAAAGGTAAATGTACCTGTCTTAAGATAAAAAGGTCTTATCAATTGGGTCATTGTTTAAAAAAAATTCCACACTGAATTTGCTAAGTCTGCTGTATGCAAGATAGCTGACTTACCACCCTTTGTGGCCTTGTATTAGGCTACTTACTGGAAGTGGAGACCTTGGCTGTGATGTGCAGTTTTTGCCAACTAGGTGGGACTGTGGCACTGTTTCATACCCCTTGCAGAAAAGTGAGCTGTCAGGGAAATCTGTGATTATTACAACTCACTCCCTTTCCGTTCTTACCATTGACTCCCTCTCAGAGATCTGAAAGGTTCCCAAACTCTATCCTGAGTACTCCAAGAGGTGCACGTTTTGGATTTTGCTCTAGCACTACACAGCTGATTCAAATAATCAAAGCTTGATGATGAGTTGATTATTTGAATCTGCTGTGTAGTGCTAGGGCAAAAACACAAATGTTCACCTCTTGGGATCCCCGGACCGAGCTTGAGAAATGCTGGTTGAGGGAGTGCTGCGTTTCCGAATTCTCTGGAAGCGTCTTACTGTTTAGCTAAAAATTGACAATGCATTCACATACTCTGACGTTTCACCTGTAAAACTTGAAGAATTATCAGTCACGATTGACAGTAGGAAATGTGAAGGGAGTGTGACCACAAAAATGTGTGCGTATAGTAGAGGTAAACTAACATACGCAGAACGTGACAGAGATTTGTTTTTGCTCTGGGGAAGAGGCTTCCAGTTGGGCGGAACGGGGCGCTTACCTTCGGAAACGTAGCCCCGGTGTTATGTTTAAATTAAAACCATAGGACACCGAACATAGTTCCCCACAGAGCTTGTCATACTTCATAGTAGAGTTCTTGAAGCCTCCTGGCAAAACTCCGGAATACAAACTGAATGATTGAAACTGTACAGACAATGTGAGAAGATGTCACTAAAATATGCTCTCTTTTCCTAGAGCATGAAGCAGGATTGGAGAGACAGTTCCAACTGGAGAAAGGCTTTCTAATATGGGGGCATAAAAAGGTGAGTATAATTTATGGCTGTTGGGGTCTACAAACATTGTACGACTTCCAGAAGTGAGTCAATTATTACTTTAAAAAAATCCAGAGTCCTGTCATTTTTTTTTAAGAATGTATTCCTAGGGTGTGTCATATGGCATGACATTTTCAGACTGGGCCCATGGTAAAATGAGTTGTCTGTGACAGGACCCTACAGACTTTGAGTGGAGTTTCTGGAGTCACTGGGCTAGAAAGTCTTTGCTGTGGACTTTGTTGGGCCATGCTGTGGTCTCCAGACTTGCCAGCTTCTTCATTCCTAAGGTATAATATACAAGGAAAACATCAGCTGAAGTGGGACCATAACATTTTTACCCCAATTTTGATTCCAGACAAATTAGTACCAAAATACTATAGCTTTGATGCTTTTTTGCTTTTCAACTTCCCATCAGTTCAGAGTGACAGCTCTGTTGGCCTATGGTCTCCTTGCGGCTTGCTGTGCAGTGGGGATTAAAGGAGTGGGCGTGGTCCTTGGCCATCTGGGCCTGTCATTGGCTGTTGCCCAGCTGTGTAACCCTGCCCTGTCTTGGAGCTGTGCCCTGCTGCTACTTTCCACCCTCCACATCCCCCCACTGCAGGAGATACAGGTGAGTCGCACCTCTTTTTACTCAATCTCTTGCGTGCTCTCTTTCTTTCATCCACCCACTGCAAGAGATACACACCCCCCTCCCTCCACACCTCCCTACTGCAGCAGAGTCACACAGACCGAAGCAGTTGTTCCCTAGTTTGATTTTACAGATACGAAGACAAAGGCCCCGAAAGTAATATCCAGGCCCTCTGGCATCAAGATTACTTGATGTCTATTGTCACAGGACAGAGAATTTTAAAACCATTTAGAAGCCTAGTTATTTTAACCAGGTGTGTCAGTCTGACCATAGCCTGTTGCCGTCCCCATTCCCTTGTTGGTATCTGTAAGTAGGGAGTCACGCCTTTCTATACTTTGTCATCTTGTTGAATAATGTTCAAATTACATATTGACTCTTGGAGGTGCCAAATGTCCATATCTTTGACATATTTGTGTGTGTGTGAGAGTGTCGTTGTCTGTGCTGTGTGTGGTTGGCACATTTTAATATTGCTTTTTGTTATTGGGGTGCCTAGCCCCTCACACCACTCCCAGCCCCCTGTTATTGGATACCTGACTGACTGCATTTCTTCACGGATGATTAAACTGGGTCGTTCCACCAATTAAGTGCCTTTTGAATAGTGTATCTTGGTAGATTTTTTTTATTTCCCCTAATTTTAACATTCTTCTATAAACATGTTCACCTTAACTATTTACATTGACACACTGCTGCTACTTGCTGTTTATTATCGATGCATAGTCACTTTACCCCTACCTACATGTACAAATTACCTCGACTAACCTGTACCCCCGCACATTGACTCGGTACCGATACCCCCTGTATATAGCCTCGTTATTGTTATTTTATTTCTTCAGTGTAGTTTATTTAATAAATATTTTCTTAACCAACAACGCAGTTCAAGAAATAGTTAAGGGCTTGTAACTAAGCATTTCACGGTAAGGTACACCTGCTGTTTTCGGTGCATGTGAATACAATTTGATTTAATTTAATAAAAATACAAAAAATCTTCCCATCTCAAGATGTTAAATAAATAAAAAATACTATAAGTGCCAAATAAAGTAACGGGGAAGACGAATTCATCTTAAATCAAACATAAATCCCCTTTTTACTGGGGGAATGGAAAGCTTGTGTGCAACAGGGAGGCAAGTGAATATATGTGTGTGTGTGTGTGTGTGTGTGTGTGTGTGTGTGTGTGTATATATACACAGTTGAAGTCGGAAGTTTACATACACCTTAGCCAAATATATTTAAACTCAGTTTTTCACAATTCCTGACATTTAATCCTAGTAAAAATCCCCTGTCTTAGGTCAGTTAGTATCACCACTTTATTTTAAGAATGTGAAATGTCAAAATAATTGTAGAGAGAATTATTTATTTCAGCTTTTATTTTTTTCATCACATTCCACGTGGGTCAGAAGTTTACATACACTCAATTAATATTTGGTAGCATTGCCTTTTAAATTGTTTAACTTGGGTCAAACGTTTTGGGTAGCTTTCCACAAGCTTCCCACAATAATTTGGGTCATTTTTGGCCCATTCCTCCTGACAGAGCTGGTGTAACTGAGTCAGGTTTGTAGGCCTCCATGCTCGCACACGCTTTTTCAGTTCTGCCCACAAATTATCTGTTGGATTGAGGTCAGCGCTTTGTGATGGCCACTCTAATACCTTGACTTCGTTGTCCTTAAGCCATTTTGCCACAACTTTGGAAGTATGCTTGGGATTATTGTCCATTTGGATGACCTATTTGCGACCAAGCTTTAACTTCCTGACTGATGTCTTGATGTTGCTTCAATATATCCACATAATTTTCCTCCCTCATGATGACATCTATTTTGTGAAGTGCACCAGTCCCTCCTGCAGCAAAGCACCTCCACAACATGATGCTGCCACCACCGTGCTTCACGGTTGGAATGGTGTTCTTTCGGTTGGAATGGTGTTCTTTGGCTTGCAAGCCTCCCCCTTTTTCCTCCAAACATAACGATGGTCATTATGGCCAAACAGTTCTATTTTTGTTTCATCAGACCAGAGGACATTTCTCCAAAAAGTACGATCTTTGTCCCCATGTGCAGTTGCAAACCGTAGTCTGGCTTTTTTATGGTGGTTTTGGAGCAGTGGCTTCTTCCTTGCTGAGCGGCCTTTCAGGTTATGTCGATATATGACTCATTTTACTGTGGATATAGATACTTTTGTACCTGTTTCCTCCAGCATCTTCAGAAGGTCCTTTGCTGTAGTTCTGGGATTGTTTTGCACTTTTCAAATCAAAGTACGTTCATCTCTAGGAGACAGAACGTGTCTCCTTCCTGAGCGGTATGACGGCTGCGTGGTCCCATGGTGTTTATACTTGCGTACTATTGTTTGTACAGATGAACGTGGTACCTTCAGGCATTTGGAAATTGCTCCCAAGGATGAACCAGACTTGTGGAGGTCAACAATTTATTTTCCCATGATGTCAAGCAAAGAGGCACTGAGTTTGAAGGTAGGCCTTGAAATACATCCACAGGTACACCTCCAATTGACTCAAATGATGTCAATTAGCCTATCAGAAGCTTCTAAAGCAATGACATAATTTTCTGGAATTTTCTAAACTGTTTAAAGGCACAGTCAACTTACTGTATGTAAACTTTTGACCCACTGGAATTGTGATACAATGAATTATAAGTGAAATAATCTGTCTGTAATCAATTGTTGGAAAAATTACTTGTCATGCACAAAGTAGATGTTCTAACCACCAAAACTATAATTTGTTAACAAGAAATTTGTGGAGTGGTTGAATAACAAGTTTTAATGACTCCAACCTAAGTGTGTGTAAACTTCCGACTTACACTGTGTGTGTGTGTATATATTACGCACATGTATGTATATGTGTGTGTGTGTGTGTGTGTGTGTGTGTGTGTGTGTGTGTGTGTGTGTGTATATTACGCACATGTATGTATGGGTGCAAAGTCTACAAAAAAATATCAGAAGGACGCTAAAAGGCACTTATTTTGTGTAGCCTGAATATGTGTCCCAAATGGCACCCTATTTCCTACAGTACTTTTGACCAGGCCCCTAAAAGCAGTGGTGTAAAAATACTTGAAAGTACTTCTTCGGTAGTTTTTTAGGGTATCTGTACTTTTCTTAACTGTTTATATTTTACTTCACTACGTTCCTAAAGAAAATTATGTACTTTTTACTCCATATATTTCCGCTGATACCCAAGAGTACATTTTAACAGGAAAATAGTCCAATTCACATACTTATCAAGAGAACATCCCTTGTCATCCCTACTATCTCTGATCTGGCGGACTACCGAAACACAAATGCTTCATTTGTAAATGAATGTCTGAGTGTGCCTCTGGCTATCAGTCCAATAAAAAAAATCACGCTGAGAACGAGCAGTATGGCTGGTGGCATTGTCATGCTGGAGGGTCATGTCAGGATGAGCCTGCAGGAAGGGTACCACATGAGGGAGGAGGATGTATTCCCTGTAACGCACAGTGTTGAGACTGCCTGCAATGACAACAAGCTCAGTCCGATGATGCTGTGACACACCGCCCCAGACCATGACGGACCCTCCACCTCCAAATCGATCCCGCTCCAGAGTACAGGCCTCGGTGTAACGCTCATTCCTTCGACAATAAACGCGAATCCGACCATCACCCCTGGTGAGACAAAACCGCAACTCGTCAGTGAAGAGCACTTTTTGCCAGTCCTGTCTGGTCCAGCGACTGGGTTTGAGCCTATAGACGACGTTGTTGCCGGTGATGTCTGGTGAGGACCTGCCTTACAACAGGCCTACAAGCCCTCAGTCCAGCCTCTCTCAGCCTATTGCGGACAGTCTAAGCACTGATGGAGGGATTGTGCGTTCCTGGTGTAACTCGGGCAGTTGTTGTTGCCATCCTGTACCTTGTTGCCATCCTGTTCCACAGGTGCATGTTCATTAATTGTTTATGGTTCATTGAACAAGCATGGGAAACAGTGTTTAAACCCTTTACAATGAAGATCTGTGAAGTTAATTTGTAAAAATCCAATTATCTTTGAAAGACCGGGTCCTTAAAAAGGGACTATCTTTTTATGCTGAGTTTGACATTTGAGTACTTTTCCCACTACTGCCTAAAAGTAATGTACTATATTGGAAATAGGGTGCCATTTGGGACGCAGGCTGTGTTATCGATTAGCTGAGCCCAGAGCAGAGTAGACACCCGTATCAGCACTTTGTCACTGTGTCTGTTATCTGACTATTGGCAGTCCAGACTGACTGATGTTGTTAATTCTGTCCGTTGTGATCCTCCTCCTGCTCCTTATGTCTCCTCCACCTCTTCCTTTTCATCCTCCTCCTCAGTGTCCAGTGCTGAAATGACCTCAGTGATTTGGTGTGTTTAAACATCGAATAAGTCGTCCACTGATTAAAAAAAAAAAAAAAAAAGTAAAGTGTTTAAACTTTTCCTGTTGAAAAGCGATATACCACGTATAAATAAAGTAATGTACACACACTTAAGGGTACAAATACATGTTGTAGAAGGACTTTAAGGTCCCTGCTCTCTCACCCACTGTGCTGTCTCATCTTGCATGTCGACCTGCCACTCACAATTCACACTGAGGGAGAATCGCTTCCTCTCTGTGACGACAGAGATCCACATCTAAAGCCTCTGCAGTACCTCTGATGGATCTGTCTAGATTGATGTACTTAAATGTCTGCCAGTCTCTTTGGAAAATAATAGTTCAGTAATGTCAGGCATGGGTGTGGTTTTGTGTAGTGCTCTTGTACTGTTCAAGTTGCGTCGACATGATTTAACACAAAATGAACTTGTCTAGTACAATTGTTCAGCTGAAAGCAGACCTTTTTGGGGGAAACTTTTGTGGCCTTAACCAAGCTGTTACAGCACCAGCAAAAAGTTTGGACACACTTACTCATTCCAGGGTTTTTCTTTATTTTACTGTTTTCTACATTATAGAATAATAGTGAAGACATCAAAACTATGAAATAACACACATGGAATCATGTAGTAGCCAAAAACGTGTTAAACAAATGAAAATATATTTGAGATTTTTTGCCTTTGACTGCTTTGCACACTCTTGGCATTCTCTCAACCAGCTTCATGAGGTAGTCACCTGGGGGCCGGATTCACAGAACCTTAAGAAGAAATTTCTTCGTAACTGCCATTTTTTTCCCTTAACTATAGACTTAAGAAGAAAGTTAAGCAAAGTTTATTTTCCTCAAAGGTTATTTGAACATTTCTTGTGCTATTTCTTACGTTTCTCATTAAGCAAAAATTTTATAAGAAATTTGATTCTTAAAAATAAAGTTTGGAAATGATCTTAATTCCAAGATGGCTAAACCCTTGTCTTAAACTCAGGACAGTGAGAGAAAAAGCTCAAGAAAGCAATTGACCATGTTTAATTCACTCAACTTGATCTGAAAGGTTTAGTATTGATGATTTTAAACCCAAGAAAATATTTTAGAACCCTAATCTCAATAAGAAATATGCCATTGCTAGCTAGATAGCTAGCTAAATTGGTTGCCTCGCAATGAACATCTTAAGAAGATTAGTAAGAAATTTGAGAAGTTCATAAGAAAATCATTAAATCTTAAGATATTAGTGAGAAATTGCACTTATTAACTTTTATTTTTAAGAAGCTTCTTAAGTCTTTGCGTACAAAGTGTTATGTGAATCTGGGCCCAGGAATGCATTTCCTCCTTAATGCATTTGAGCCAATCAGTTGTGCTGTGACAAGGTAGGGGTGGTATACAGAAGATGGCCCTATTTGGTAAAAGACCAAGTCCATATTATGGCAAGAACAGCACAAATAAGCAAAAATAAATGAGTCCTTCAATACTTTAAGACATGAATGTCACTCAATGTGGA
The DNA here is from genome assembly GCF_901001165.1 of Salmo trutta. Taxonomy (NCBI): domain Eukaryota; kingdom Metazoa; phylum Chordata; class Actinopteri; order Salmoniformes; family Salmonidae; genus Salmo; species Salmo trutta. Next base: position 44,367,595 of record NC_042974.1, on the reverse strand, counting down.
AAATATCAAGAACTTTGAAAGTTTCTTCAAGTGCACTTGCAAAAAACATCAACTTTTTTGATGAAACTGGCTCTCATGAGGTCCGCCACAGGAAAGGAAGACCCAGAGTTACCTCTGCTGCGGGGATAAGTTCATTAGTTACCAGCCTCAGATTGCAGCCCAAATAAATGCTGAGCTCCCGAGTGGCGCAGCGGTCTAAGGCACTGCATCTCAGTGCTAGAGGCTTCACTACAGATCCTGGTTAGATTCCAGGCTGTATCACAACTGGCCATGGTTGGGAGTCCCATAGGGTGACGCACAATTGGCACAGCGTCGTCCGTGTTAGGGTTTGGCCGGGGTAGGCCGTCATTGTAAATAAGAATTTGTTCTTAACAGACTTGCCTAGTTAAATGAAGGTGACGTTATTTGTATTTATTTTTTTAAGACATCTCAACATCAACTTTTCAGAGGAGACTGTGTGAATCAGTCCTTCATGGTTAAGTTGCTGCAAAGAAACCACTACTAAAGGACACCAATAAGAAGAGACTTGCTTGGGCCAAGAAACACGAGCATTGGACATTTAGACCGGTGGAAATCTGCCCTTTGGTCTGATGAGTCCAAATTTGAGATTTTTGGTACGCAAAGTAGGTGAACGGATGATCTCTGCATGTGTGGTTCCCACTGTGAAACATGGAGGTGTGGGATGCTTTGCTGGTGACATTGTCTGTGATTTACTTCGAATTCAAGGCACACTTAAACCTCTTACATCTAGACGTTCCGCTAGCGGAACACCTGCTCCAATATCCAATGATGGGCGTGGCGCGAAATACAAACTCCTCGAATCCGAAAACTTCAATTTTTCAAACATATGACTATTTTACACCATTTTAAAGACAAGACTCTCCTTTATCTAACCACACTGTCCGATTTCAAAAAGGCTTTACAACGAAAGGAAAACATTAGATTATGTCAGGAGAGTACCCAGCCAGAAATAATTAGACACCCATTTTTCAAGCTAGCATATATGTCACAAAAAACAAAACCACAGCTAAATGCAGCACTAACCTTTGATGATCTTCATCAGATGACACTCCTAGGACATTATGTTATACAATACATATGTTCAATCAAGTTCATATTTATATCAAACCCAGCTTTTTACATTAGCATGTGACGTTCAGAACTAGCATTCCCACCGAACACTTCCGGTGAATTTACTAAATTACTCACGATAAATGTTCACAAAAAACACAATTATTTTAAGAATTATAGATGCAGAACTCCTTTATGCAATCGCGGTGTCCGATTTTAAAATAGCTTTTCTGTGAAAGCACATTTTACAATATTCTGAGTAGATAGCCCGGCCATCATGGCTAGCTATTTTGACACCCACCAAGTTTGGCACTCACCAAACTCAGATTTACTATAAGAAAAATTGGATTACCTTTGCTGTTCTTCGTCAGAATGCACTCCCAGGACTTCTACTTCATCACCCAATGTTGTTTTGGTTCCAAATAATCCATAGTTGTATCCAAACAGCGGCGTTTTGTTGTGCGTTCAAGACACTATCCGAAGGGTAACGAAGGGTGACGCGCCCGGCGCGTATCGTGACAAAAAATGTCAAAATATTCCATTACCGTACTTCGAAGCATGTCAAACGCTGTTTAAAATCAATTTTTATGCTTTTTTTTCTTGTAAAATAGCGATAATATTCCGACCGGGAAACCCTGTTTTTGTTCAAAGACTGAAAATGTAAACATGGAGTCGTCTCGTGCACACGCGCACCCGTCTCATTGTTCTCAGATCGACCACTATCCAAATTCGCTACTGTTTTTCAGCCAGAGACTGCAAAGTCATCATTCAACGTTCTGGCGCCTTCTGAGAGCCTATGGGAGCCTTATAAAGTGTCACGTTACAGCAGAGATCCCCTGTTTTGGATAGAGATGACAAAGAAGGCCAAGAAATGGTCTGACAGGGTACTTCCTGTACAGAATCTTCTCAGGTTTTGGCCTGCCATTTGAGTTCTGTTATACTCAGACACCATTCAAACAGTTTTAGAAACTTTGGAGTGTTTTCTATCCAAAGCTACTAATTATATGCATATTCTAGTGTCTGGGCAGGAGTAATAACCAGATTAAATCGGGTACGTTTTTTATCCGGCTGTGAAAATACTGCCCCCTATCCATAAGTTAACCAGCATGGCTACCACAGCATTCTGCAGCGATACGCCATCCCATCTGGTTTGCGCTTAGTGGGACTATGACCAAAAACACACCTCCAGGCTGTGTAAGGGCTATTTGACCAAGAAGGAAAGTGATAGAGTGCTGCTTCAGATGACCTGGCCTAATCACCTGACCTCAACCCAATTGAGATGGTTTGGGATGAGTTGGACCACAGAGTGAAGGAAAAGCAGCCAACAAGTATTCAGCATATGTCGGAACTCCTTCAAGACTGTTGGAAAAGCATTCCTCATGAAGCTGGTTGAGGGAATGCCAAGAGTGTGCAAAGCTGTCATCAAGGCAAAGGGTGGCTACTTTGAAGATTCTACCATATTTTGATTTAACACTTTTTTGGTTACTACATGATTACATGTGTTATTTCAGTTTTGATGTCTACACTATTATTCTACAAAATAATAAAAATAAATAAAAACCCTTGAATGTGTAGGTGTGTCCAAACTTTTGACTGGTACTGTATATGCTGTAAGACCAGGCACCACACCATCATGTTTCTCTTAATCATATCACAATCAACTTTTACCAGTTGAATGTAGACGCAATATCATTTTTTGTATATATTTTTTTCTCAAAATTGTATAAAATATGCGAATTAGGTTATCTTGTTAAATATGTGCCTGGAAGGGATGAGAGAGCTAAGCCTTTGGGTTTGTAGCTTTAACCCTGCAGCGCACACACACACATCAACTGATTTATGGACTGCTAAATGTATGTTTTTTTTTCTCTTGCTTTGTTTGTTCTTTTCCATGTTATGTATATCTTTGAGAAGCTAAACAGGAAAGGGCTGAAAAAAGCCCATATTAATATATGTAGCATCCAAAATAAGGTTCATGTAATCAATAACTTGCTAACATCATATCACATTAATATATTAGCCCTTTCTGAGACTTAGATAATTCCTTTCATACTGCAGTAGCAATAATCAATTACATGTATTTATGAAGCCCTTTTAACATCAGCAGAGGTCACAAAGTGCTATACAGAAACCCAGCCTTAAACCCCAAACAGCATGCAATGCTGATGTAGAAGCACAGATATAACATCTATAGAAGAGACAGTAATGCTTATGGGGGAGGTGTTGCTATACACACACACACTACCATTCAAAAGTTTGGGGTCACTTAGAAATGTCCTTGTTTTTGAAAGAAAATAACTTTTTTTTTGTCCATTTTTTTAAAAATAACATCAAATTGATCAGAAATACAGTGTAGACATTTGTTAATGTTGTAAACGACGATTGTAGCTGGAAACGGCAGTTTAAAAAAAATGGAATATCTACATAGGTGTACAGAGGCCCATTATTAGCAACCATCACTCTTGTGTTCCAATGGCACGTTGTGCTAGCTAATCCAAGTTTATCATTTTAAAAGGCTGGCTAATAATTAGAAAACCCTTTTGCAATTATGTTAGCACAGCTGAAAACTGTTGTGCTGATTTAAAGTAATACAACTGGCCTTCTTTAGACTAGTTGAGTATCTGGAGCATCAGCATTTCTGAAACTCGTCAATCTATTCTTGTTCTGAGAAATTAAGGCTATTCCATGTGAGAAATTACCCGCAAAACACCAGTCTCAACGTCAACAGAGAAGAGGCGACCCCGGGATGCTGGCCTTCTAGGCAGAGTTGCAAAGAAAAAGCCATATCTCAGACTGGTCAATAAAAATAAGAGTAAGATGGGCAAAATAACACACACTGGACAGAGGAGCTCTGCCTAGAAGGCACGCATCCCGGAGTCGCCTCTTGGTGTTTTGCGGCTACTAGACTGGTGTTTTGCGGCTACTATTTAATGATCGATAACAATAATAAACCTGGCATTGACAACTTAAATGGATGGCTACTGATGATGGTAGCTGACTCGCTCTGTCATATCTTTAATCTGAGTCTAGAGGAAGGTGTCCCCTCAGGCCTGGAGGAAAGCCAAAGTCATTCCACTACCCAAGAGTGGTTAAGAGGCCTTTACTGGTTCTAACAGCAGACCTATCAGCTTGCTGCCAGCGCTTAGCAAACTGTTGGAAAAAATGGTTTGACCAAATACAATGCTACTTCTCTGTAAACAAATTCATAACATACATTCAGCATGCTTATAGAGAAGGGCACTCAACATGCACTGACACAAACAACTGATGATTGGTTGAAATACATTTATAATAAGAAGATTGTGGGAGCTGTACTGTTAGATTTCAATGCCTTTGCTATTATTGACCATAACCTGTTTTTGAGAACTTATGTTTTATGGCTTTTCAACCTCGGCACTGAATCCACAATATGGCAATCTATCTAATATAACTCAGAGGGTTTTCTTTAATGAAAGCTTCTCTAATGTTAAACATGTAGGGTGTGGTGTACCGCAGGGCAGTTCTCTAGGCCCTCTTTTTTTCTATTTTGACCAATGACATGCCACTGGCATTAAACAAAGCCTGTGTGTCCATGTATGCTGAGGATTCAATCACATTTAATGAAGTCACTGAAACCATTAACAAGGAGTTGCAGTCAGTTGTTCAATGGGTGGTCAGTAATAAACTGGTCCTGAACATCTCTAAAACTAAGAGCACTGTATTTGGTACATATCATTCACTAAGCTCTAGACCTCAGCGGAATTTGATGATGAATGGTGTGGCTGTTGAACAAGGAGGACTGAATGACTTGGTGTTACCTTAGATTGTAAACTGTTATTGTCAAAACATATATTCAATGGCTGTAAAGATGGTGAGAGGTCCGTCTGTAATAAAGAGATGTTCAGCTTTTTTGACACCACACTCCACAAAGCAAGTCCTGCAGGCTCTAGTTTTGGCTTATCTTGATTATTGTCCAGCCATGTGGTCAAGTGCTGCTACGAAAACCTAGTTAAGCTGCAGCTGGCCCAGAACAGAGCGGCACGTCTTACTCTTAATTGTAATCAGAGGGCTAATAACAATACTATTCCATTCCAGTCTCTGAGACACTGACTGCATCACTTCTGCTGTTTATAAGGAACAGTGTGTTGAAAAATCCAAATTGTTTGCATAGTCAACTTATGCACAGCACTGACACACACACTTACACTTACCCCACCAGACATGCCACCAGGGGTCTTTTCATAGTCCCCAAATCCAGAACAAATTCAAGAGAGCATACAGTATTATATAGAGTCATTATTGCATGGAACTCCCATCTCATGTTGCTCAAAGGAACAGCAAACCTGGTTTCATAAACAGATGAAGCAAGACCTCACGGCACAACGCCTCTCCCCTATTTGATCTAGATATATTTGATCTAGATATATTTTGTGTATGTATTGATATGTAGGCTGTGTGCCATTTTTTTTGTATATTTTGTTTTTATATGTATGTGGTTCTGTTCTTGTCTATTAATCTTCTCTATTATGTCATGTTTCATGTTCTGTGTGGACCCCAGGAAGAGTAGCTACGGCTTTCAGCTAATGGGGATCCATATGAAATACAAAGAATTTCATATTTGCACACTGGATGAAGTGAGCAAAATATTTTGGTTTCATTTTGTTAAGACAGCCAGGCCTGGACTAACTCAGACATGTGTTTCTGATGTTTGGTATACTCAGTGTATGTCCATTTTAAATGTGGTTAAAATTCATGAAATGTAAATTGATCAACTTAAGAAAATATACATTTACATTACGTTTTTTACATTTTTATGTTTACTTTTTGAAAGTACTCCCATTGAAGGACCAAGAAATCTCAAAATTGCTAAGTAGATGCAAAATGGTCATTTCAGCCTGGCCTTAAGAAAGACATCATTATACAGTGGATGATTAGATGATTACTATGTTACAGTTTTTTCTCTTTGTTTCTTTAGAGTATGTGTTGATTCATCTGTCGTTTCTTCACATGGAGAGAAGGAAACTTGCTCTCCTTTCTCCTTATGCAGTTAACCATGTTACACAGTGATTGCACTATCACTCTCCCGCCCCCTTAATTACCTTATGATGAGCTTAAAATGCAAATGATGTCAACAATGGCTCTCACTGCAATTCTAATATCCTGATGATCATCATCCATACCCCTTGACTTATTTCACATTTTGTTGTGTTAAATGTATTTTTTTATTCACCCATCTACAGACAATACCCCATAATGACAGTGAAAACATGTTTTTAGAAATGTATTCCAAATTAAATACAGATATCAATTTATGTAAGTACTCAAGCCCCTTTGCTATAATGCTTCAAATTGAGCTCAGGTGCATCCAATTTCCTTTGATTGTCCTTGAGATGTCACTACAACTTGATTGGAGTCCACCTGTGGCTCATTCAATTGTTTGGAGATAATTTGGAAAGAAACATATGTGTCTATATAAGGTCCCACAGTTGACAGTGCACGTCAGAGCAGAAACTATACCATGAAGTCCAAGGAACTGTCCATAGGTCTCCAAGATAGAATTGTGATGAGGCATATACTGTATCTGGGGAAGAGTATAAAACCATTTCTAGAGTGTTGAAAGTTTCCAAGAACATGGGGGTCTCCATCATTGGGAAATGGAAAAACCTGCAACTACCCAGACTCTGCCTAGAGCTGGCTGTCTTACCAAACTGAGCAACCGGGCATGAAGGACCTTGGTCAGGGAGGTGACCAAGAATCCAATGACCACTCTGGCAGAACTACAGTGTGTCCTGGCTGAGATGGAAGAACCTGCCAGAAGGAGAACTCTCCACAGCACTTCACCAATCTGGGCTTTACGGGAGAATGGTCAGACGGGAGCTACTCCTAAGAAAAAGGCAAATGACAGCACCCCTGGAGTTTCCATTCTGTGGTCTGATGAGACAAAAATTGAAGTCTTTGGTCTGGCTCCAAAGTGCTGTCTGGAAAAAAACAGGCACAGCTTATCACCCGTCTAACACCATCTCTACCATGAAGCGTGGTGGCAGCAGCATGCTATGGGGATGTTTTTCAGCGGCAGGGACTGGGAGACTGGTAAGGATAGAGGGAACAATGAAGGGAGCCAAATACAGGCAAATCCTTGATTAGAACCTGCTTTTGAGTGCAAACAACCTTAGACTGGGGCGAAGATTTACATTCTAACAGGACAATAACCCCAAGCATACAGCCAAAGCAATGCTGGAATGGCTTCAGAACAAGAATTTGAAAGTCCTTGAGTGGCCCAGACTTGAATCCCATTTAAAATCTGTGGGAAGACATGAAGATTCACTACCGCTCTCCATCTAACTTAACAGAGCTTGAGAAAATCTGTAAGGAAGAATGGTGAAAAGAATCCCCATATCCAGATATGCAAAGCTGATACAGACATACCCAAGACGACTCAAAGCTTTAATCGCCTCCGAAGGTGCTTCTACAAAGTATTGAGTCAGGTGTGAATACTAATGTTTGAGAGATTTCTGTGTTTTTCATTTTCAAATGTCTAAAAACATGATTTCCCTTTGTCATTATGGGGTATAGTGTGTTTATGGGTGAGGAAAAATGTATTGAATCAATTTTGAATTAAGGCTGGAACACAACAAAATGTGGAGTAAGTCAAGTGGTGTGGATACCTTCTGAAGGCATTGTATGGCTATATATTTTGCTCTGCAGATAAAAGAAGAAGCATGCACATGGTTTATTGCATGATGTGTTTCATTATTGAACTGGCATTGTTGATTCATTGTTTGTTTGTTTTGTAATAGACATATATTTAGCCTCCTGCCTTCATCACACACAAAGGACCAGATCTGGTAGTGATGTTAGTACAGTAAGGGTGATGAGACTTGAGTTGTTTCTGCCTCTTCAAATGGAAACCAACCAAATCCATGAGGATGAGTGTTGTCACAGATTCCTAGAGGAACAACTACTGCTATGTCTCGTTCTTGCTCAAAACATGTGAACTCTCATACCGTAGGCTTAGGCAAAATGCACTAGAAAACTTGGGTCACATTCAGCAGGGTGCAACATTCTGGCACTGAACATTGCAGATAGAATGACATGAATAGAGTTGACATGATTCCTTATTCTACATGTCAGTCATACACAATATTTGAACAGTTTACGGGGTTGTGCTCTGCTGAACACAGCCCTGGGTCATGTTCATTTGTGTTTCTTATTGAACAAGTTCAGATAGAAACAAAAAGGTACTCTCTGTTTTTGACCATTTTTGTGGTTTCTGGTATGTTGTCTTCCACAGAGAAGCTGGCACCAGGCAGAGGAGGAGTACTAATCAAATTGTATTAGTCACATGCGCCGAATACAACAGGTGTAGACCTTACAGTGAAATGCTTACGAGCCCCTAACCAACAATGCAGTTTCAAAAAATACAGATACGAATAAGAGATACAAGTAATTAAAGAGCAAGAGTGAAATGACAATAGCGAGACTATATACAGGGGGTACCGATACAGAGTCAATGTGCGGGGGCACCGGTTATTTGAGGTAGTATGTACATGTAGGTAGAGTTATTAAAGTGACTACATAGATGACAACAGAGAGTAGCAGTGGTGTAAAGAGGGGGTGGAGGCACTGTAAATAGTCTGAGTAGCCATTTGACTAGATGTTCAGGAGTCTTATGGCTTGGGGGTAGAAGCTGTTTAGAAGCCTCTTGGATCTAGACTTGGCGCTCCGGTACCGTGTGCCGTGTGGTGGTAGAGAAAACAGTCTATGACTAGAGTGGCTGGGGTCTTTGACAATTTTTAGGGCCTTCCTCTGACACCGCCTGGTATAGAGGTCCTGGATGGCAGGAAGCTTGGCCCCAGTGATGTACTGGGCCATTCGCACTACCCTCTGCAGTGCCTTGTGGTCGGAGGCCGAGCAGTTGCCATACCAGGCAGTGATGCAACCAGTCAGGATGCTACCGTTTACTCTTCAGTGTGGTGTATTCGGCCGCCGCCGCCTCCTCACCAGGCGTGTTGTTCTTCACCCACAGAGAAGCTGGTACCAGACAGAAGAGGAGTACTACCTCTTACTTTTCAGTGTGGCAGTGTGTGGCCTGCGCTTCATCAGCTTCAGCCTGGAGCACTGCTGGCGCCCCCTGGAGGCTGGAGGACTGCAGCAGCAGGTCTACTGGCTGACCGCTTACTCCTTCTACCATCCTTTGTTCTTCAACGGACCCATCCTCACCTTCAAGGACTTCCTCCAACAGGTGAGATATCAGTCAATCAGCTGCCTGGGAGGAATAAGCCTCTGATCTGACATGAAAGGCGCACATTTTCAAGCAATTGTCCTCGCTGGGAACATTCAATTTTCATTTGAGAGCAATTGATGCAAAAGTTTTTCTGGGAGCAAATGAGTAACATAGCAAGATCTAGAGGTATCCCCTTGGTTCCAAACTCTTGCTTCCCAAAATGAAACATCACTCTCCAATTTCTCATCACTGATTGAAAAAGAAAAGTCAGTGTTGCAAGATTTATCTGTGATTCCTCTCTCTCTGGTGTAGTTTTAGACTCTTGAGTGTGAAAGCTCAGGGATTTCTCAGCGCCTTGGGGTTAGGTTCTGAGTGAGCGAGTTTTATAAGAGCTAAATTAAACTCTGGTGGAAAATGTGCTGCAATGATCCGTTGCTGTAGGTTTACTCTGAGGGCAGGTAGGAGGGGGTTTGCACTTTTGCGACTTTTCTATTGGTTCCATCTCAACAGGCAAGCTCAATCAAGCACAGCTAAAGTACTTGCAAGCATTTGAAATACTATTTGAATCCAGGTCTGCAAAGCACAGCTGAGCAGCTCCTGTTGGGTTATCACAGTGCCCGCCATGCCTTTTCTGTTTTTCTACTGCAGGAAAAGCCCATTCCCTCAAATACTGTGCAGTAGGTGATACTGCTAGAGATGAGAAAGTAGTGGGTGGTGAATGGCAAGGAAAGAAATGCTGCTAGTTCGATAGGGAGGAGAGAGATCAGACCGGGGTTCAAATACAATTTTAAATAATTGCATATACCCAATCAGGGCTTGATTGAGTTTATCTGGCACGATGCAACCAATAGAATAGTCGCACACAATGAGAACCCCCGCCCATCTGTTACTTCAGGGAGGCTAAAGCAACCACACAGTGTTTTGAAAGATTTCAAATAGTATTTGAATCCAGGTCTGAGAGAGACGTCATATTGAATAGGTAAAGCCCACAAACAGGAGAAGCTAATTGGGCTAAGGTTATTAGGAAATGTGGGGAGTGTTTGTATGGAAAGAATCCCTTCCATTATTTATCATCATGTCCCATCTCCATACAGACCATCAGAGGAGCAGTGGAGGCTGGTGACTTGAAATATTGAGGAAGATGGGAAACACATGGTATAGGCACGGAGACAACAAATCATGTTTAAAAAAATCGTGAACGACATTATTTTAACTTAGAACATTTAATATAGACATTTTATTTTAAAATATTATGGGGAATGGGAAGGCTACTTACAAAGTGTTGGGAAGGGATCACAGCATTGATTGTATGAGGCATGAGTTGAGATGTTCAGAGGCTTGACTTCAGAGCAGGACAGGGGTTATGGTGTTCAGAGGCTTCAGTGTAGGACAGGCTCATCATGGATGGATGGTATTGAATAGCTCAACTTTTCCACTGAGCAGGACAAGATTTGACTGGGAAGACGAAAAACAATAACACAGTTAGACAAAAGAGCTAAGAATGTTTGTCCAAGCAAGGATTAAAATCACATTGATGTGTAATAATGTGTTTGTTTGTATATGTGATTGACTACATACAGTAATGAGAGAAAATTGACAGGGCTTAGAGAGGAAACATTCAATGTGCCTGGAAGGGGGTGTGGAGCCACGAGCCTCCTAGGTTTTGTATTGAAGTCCATGTAGCCAGAGGAGGATGGGAAATGGCTGTCCTCTGGCTAAACCATGATGCTACCCCAGAGGGTGCCGTTGAGACTACTGCACATCTTTTATTGGAAAAAAGGGGGTTTTAATCAGGCATTTGGTGACATGAATATATTTGTTTTTATTTTAATTGCATTTTTACTCACTGAGTAGGATGGTCCTCCCCTTCCTCCTCTGAGGGGCCTGTATGAATGCTCCTCACAACACTCTACCTGTACTGGTTGTTCAATAAACCTTCCATACTGTACGTTCCATTCTATTTGACAAGCACCCCAAAGTCATATAATAAATATATAAATGATTAAGTTTATAAACCCTTAAGTGTACCTTAATGTAATGTTTTTCTGTATTATCCACCACACCAAATACTTGTCTTATTGGTAATAGGGCTGTAAAATAAAGTATTACCTTTGTGTGATTATTGTAGATGCAGGTACATGTGAAGGATCGTGGTGCTAGGATTACGTTCCTCTCGCTGCTGGCCAACGCTGGCAGGATCTGTGTGTGGTGGCTTATAGCGGAGTACATGATACACCTGATGTACATGCACACTATACAGGCCAACGAAACATATCTGGAGATACTGCCACCATGGGCCTTGGGTAAGTGTTTCTGTGTGTGTGTGTGTGTGTTCTTGCGTGTGTTTATGCGTGCGTGCATGCAGTATGTACATGCATGTGTGTTTTTGTATAGTTCAAAACTGCCATACTCTTTATTTAGCTAAGGAAACCGCCTCAAACTTGAGTTCGATGATAAAGCCATCTGTTCAGTTGCCTGAAAGCAAAACTTTTGGGACCCACCACTGTATTTCACACGGTAAGCATTTTGCCTGAGAGAGAGCGACACTCTGTAGGTAACAGCAAGCTTGTAAAGTACAGCAGTGAAGTTATGACTGAACCTTTTGTTTTGTCAGCAGGGAAATTGGGCGATTTCATGCCAGCTTAGCACAAAAATATTTTTTGTGTCTCAGATTGTACTGGCAATCCTCACATATAAACTTACTTGGGAGGAAGAGTGTTTGATATGCTTTTTACAGTACATTTGTAACACAATTATTTTACATTTGATGAAATTTGCCATTTTAGGCCCTTTTTAGACCTATACATGCCCATTGTAAGAACCAAAGATTTGTGAACCGTACATGATACAGACAGCACCTTCATGTCAGTGTACTCCAAATACTGTACTCTAAAGGACTATCACTACATTCTGAAATACAATTTTACACATTCATTTATTGAACATTAAAACTATCAATATAATATTTTAGGCCTCCCGAGTGGTGCAGCGGTCTAAGGCACTGCATTGCAGTGCTAGAGGTGTCACTACATCACATTTCCACAGGGGCTTTCAGCTACTCTTTAAAGGTATGATACATTTTATGTGCCCCACCAACATGGTGAATTGCAAAATGGATTCAAAGGAACTCCCTTTGCTGGTGATTTTTAATATTCAGATTGTTTAATCGTCACATGTACAGGGTTGCAGCAATGATTGCAGGGTACAGTGAAAATCTTGCTGTATGTGTAATGTGGCCTGTGATTGTGATTTATATGTATAAAATTGATCATTTCTTCAACAGTAGCAGAGAGCCCACTCTGGAAATGGAATGTGTTTGAAGAGTATATTGTTCAAAACAATATGTCTAAAAATAAGTTAAATCAAAAGAGGTACTTTTGAAACCATGTACGGTTCATGGATCATAAGGTCTTACAGGAGGCATTTTATAGGTCTAAAGAGGGCCTAAATGGCCACTTTCATCATGATTTTCTAAAAAAAAAAATGGTTTGTGATACTAATGTAAAAACCATGATGAACATCCATTCCTCCCAATAAAGTTTCTACGTGAGAATTACCAGAACAATCGGAGATGCCAAAAATATTTTTGGCCATGCTGGTGTGGAATCGACCCAATACAAGTTCTCAGTCAACCTAATGGTTTTTGAGATGGAAGGCTAAGTGTAGTAGTAGTTATGAAGTAGAACACAAATTGAGAGGATGAGAGGAACAAGGGTTGCCTGGGCTGCACAGCCTGCCTTTACCCAACAGTTATATTAAAGCATACTGGAGAGAAGGCTAATAAGTGTGGTAGTAGTTAGTTCTGAAGTAGGACACAAATTGACAGATGCTTTTAAATTCCCTTTTTTAAATTCTCATAATCATGGAGATAATGAAATTGTTCGGTGACAAACCAACCTGTCTGCAATAAGCAATATGGCAGCCATTCTGGCCCATGAGAGGGCAAGATGGAGCTACCACCATATTATGAACACGGATCCAGTCCTCTCAAATATACACAAGTACCAAGTGGTAGAGGCTGTGGGTTTTATTGTTTTGATTCAGGGTTTCTCTCTATGCAGTCCATCTGCTAGTAAACTATTGAACACTAAGGTAGCCCTTGGATTAGCTGTTCAGGATTCATGGCTTTGGGGTAGAAGTTGTTAAGAAGCCTTTTGGACCTCGACTTGGCGTTTGGTACCGCTTGCCGTGCGGTAGCAGAGAGAACAGTCTATGACTAGGGTGGCTGGAGTCTGACAATTTCTAGGGCCTTCCTCTGACACCGCCTAGTATATAGGTCCTGGGTGGCAGGAAGCTTGGCCCCAGTGATGTACTGTGCCGTACACACTACCCTTTGTAGTATCTTGCGGTCAGAGGCAGAGCAGTTGCCATACCAGGCAGTGATGCAACAAGTCAGGATGCTCTCGATGGGTCAGCTGTAGAACCTTTTGAGGATCTGAGGACCCATGCCAAATCTTTTTAGTTTCCTGAGGGGGAATAGGTTTTCTCGTGCTCTCTTCACGACTGTCTTGGTGTGTTTGGACCATGATAGTTTGTTGGTGATGTGGACACCAAGGAACGTGAAGTTCTCAATCTGAGGTGTTTAGTCCCAGCGTCTTTAGCTTAGTGATGACCTTTGAGGGCACTATGGTGTTGAATGCTGAGCTGTAGAATGAATAGCATTCTCACATAGGTGTTCCTTTTGTCCAGGTGCGAAAGGGCAGTGTTTAAAAAAATAATAATAATATTTCACATTTATTTCACCAGGTAGGCCAGTCGAGAACAAATTCTCATTTACAACTGCGACCTGGTCAAGATAAAGCAAAGCAGTGTGACAAAAACAACAGAGTTACACATGGGATAAACAAACATACAGTCAATAACACAATAGAAAAATCTGTATACAGTGTGTGCAAATGATGTAAGGAGGTAAGGCAATAAATAGGCCAATAGTGGCGAAGTAATTACAATTTAGCAATTTACACTGGAGAAAATATGTGCAGATGAGGATGTGCAAGTAGAAATACCGGTGTGCAGAAAAACAAAAACAAATATGGGGATGAGGTAGGTAGCTGGTTGGATGGGCTGTGTACAGCTGCAGCGATCGGTAAGCTGCTCTGACAGCTGACGCTTAAAGTTAGTGAGGGAGATATAAGTCTCCAACTTCAGTGATTTTTGCAATTCGTTCCAGTCATAGGCAGTAGAGAACTGGAAGGAAAGGCGGCCAAAGGAGGTGTTGGCTTTGGGGATGACCAGTGAAATATACCTGCTGGAGCTTGTGCTACGGGTGGGTGTAGCTTTGATGACCAGTGAGCTAAGATAAGGGGGAGCTTTACCTAGCGAAGACTTATAGATGACCTGGAGACAGTGGGTTTGGCGACGAATATGTAGCGAAGACTAGCCAACGAGAGCATACAGGTAGCAGTGGTGGGTAGTATATGGGGCTTTGGTGACAAAATGAATGGCACTGTGATAGACTGCATCCAATTTGCTGAGTAGAGTGTTGGAGGCTATTTTGTAAATGACATCGCCGAAGTCAAGGATCGGTAGGATAGTCAGTTTTATGAGGGTATGTTTGGCACCATGAGTGAAGGAGGCTTTGTTACAAAATAGGAAGCCGATTCTAGATTTAATTTTGGATTGGAGATGTTTAGTATGAGTCTGGAAGGAGAGTTTACAGTCTAGCCAGACACCTAGGTATTTATAGTTGTCCACATATTCTAAGTCAGAATCGTCCAGAGTAGTGATGCTGGGCGGGCGGGCGGATGCGGGCAGCGATCGGTTGAAGAGCATGCATTTAGTTTTACTAGCATTTAAGAGCAGTTGGAGGCCACGGAAGGAGTGTTGTATGGCGTTGAAGCTCGTTTGGAGGTTTGTTAACACAGTGTCCAAAGAAGGGCCAGATGTTTTCAGAATGGTGTCGTCTGCGTAGAGGTGGATCAAAGAATCACCCGCAGCAAGAGCGACGACATTGATATATACAGAGCAAAGAGTCGGCCCGAGAATTGAACCCTGTGGCACCCATATATAACACTACCGTTCAAAAGTTTGGGGTCACTTAGAAATGTCCTTGTTTTATTTCTTTGTCCATTAATATAACATCAAATTGATCAGAAATACAGTGTAGACATTTGTTAATGTTGTAAATGACTATTGTAGCTGGAAACAGCAGATTTTTAATGGAATATCTACATAGGCGTACAGAGGCCCATTATCAGCAACCATCACTCCTGTGTTCCAATGGCATATTGTGTTAGTTAATCCAAGTTGATCATTTTAAAAGGCTAATTGATTATTAGAAAGTTGTATTTTTTGTGATCCAATACGTAATATTATCATCATGTGGTTGTAATCCAGAGAGGTTAGAAAAATAATATAGATCCTCTGAGGCTGTGGAGGGATCCAAGTTGTGGATTTAAAAGAACATGAATCATCAGCGTACAATGACACCTTTGTTTTTAAGCCCTGTATTTCTAATCCCTTTATATTATTGTTGGATCTGATTTTAATAGCTAACATTTCGATGGCCATACTAAATAGATATGCCGATAGTGGACAACCTTGTATTACTCATCTTGACAGACTTAAAACTTTCTGAGAAGTAGCCATTTTTCACTATTTTACACCTAGGATTACTATACATGATTTTAACCCATTATTATAAGAGATTCTCCTAAATTGAAATTTTCCTGGCATTTATATATGAACTCCAGTCGTACTTCATCAAAGCCTTTTCAAAGTAACCTATGAATAGCAGGCCTGGTTTCCAAGATTGTTCATAGTGTTCTATTGTTTTCAGTTCTTGCCTTATATTATCTCCAATGTATCGTCCATGTAAAAAAAAAACCTGTCTGATTTAGAATGAATAATGTCCAACAATACCTTTTTTAATTCTATGCGCTATATATTTTGCTAGAATTTTTGCATCACAACACTGAAGTGTAAGGGTCTTCCAATTTTCCTAAAGAGCATGATGGTGATAGTTTGTAGTGTGATTTCCTTTATGGTCTACTGAGGTATTTAAAACAGTATTATAATCTCCCACCATAATAATAGTGTCTTTTATTGGTTGAAGGGTTGATAATTTATTATACATATTTTCAAAGAAGCGTGGATCATCATCATTTGGTCCGTAAAGGTTAATGAGCCATATCTGTTTATGGTCTAATAACATATTTAAAATCATCCATTTCCTTGCGGATCTGTTTGGACAATTTGCACATTTGGATCAAAGTTACTGTTAACCTGTTTGGGATGGGGCAGTATTTTCACGGCCGGATAAAAAACGTACCCGATTTAATCTGGTTACTACTCCTGCCCAGTAACTAGAGTATGCATATAATTAGTAGATTTGGATAGAAAACATTCTAAAGTTTCTAAAACTGTTTGAATGGTGTCTGTGAGTATAACAGAACTCATATGGCAGGCCAAAACCTGAGAAGATTCTATACGGGAAGTGCCCTGTCTGACCATTTCTTGTCCTTCTTTAGCCTCTTTATCAAAAATACAGGATCTCTGCTGTAACGTGACATTTTCTAAGGCTTTCATTGGCTCTAGGAAGGCGCCAGAACGTTGAATGATAGCTCTGCAGTCTCTGGGCGAAAAACAGCAGGGGTTTTGGAGAGTGGTCCTTCTGAGGACAATGACACTGGTGCGCGCGTGCATGTGACGACTCCATGTTTTTCTTTCTCTCTTTGAACGAATACATCGTCGCCCGGTTGGAATATTATCGCTATTTTACAAGAAAAATCACATAAAAATTGATTTTAAACAGCGTTTGACATGCTTCAAAGTACGGTAATGGAATATTTTTAAATCTTTTGTCACGAAACGCGCCTGTGCGTCACCCTTCGGATAGTTACCTGAACGCACGAACAAAGTGGAGCTATTTGGATATAACTATGGACTGTTTCGAACAAATCAACATTTGTTGTTGAAGTAGAAGTCTTGGGAGTGCATTCTGACGAAGAACAGCAAAGGTAATCCAATTTTTCTTATAGTAAATCTGAGTTTGGTGAGGGCCAAACTTGGTGGGTGTCAAAATAGCTAGCCTGTGATGGCCGGGCTATCTACTCAGATTATTGCAAAATGTGCTTTCCCCGAAAAGCTATTTTAAAATCGGACACCGCGATTACATAAAGGAGTTCTGTATCTATAATTCTTAAAATAATTATGTTTTTTGTCAACGTTTATTGTGAGTAATTTAGTAAATTCACCGGAAGTGTTCGGTGGGTATGCTAGTTCTGAACAAAACATGCTAATGTAAAAAGCTGGTTTTTGATATAAATATGAACTTGATTGAACAAAACATGCATGTATTGTATAACATAATGTCCTAGGAGTGTCATCTGATGAAGATCATCAAAGGTTAGTGCTGCATTTAGCTGTGGTTTTGGTTTTTGTGACATATATGCTAGCTTGAAAAATGGGTGTGTGATTATTTCTGGCTGGGTACTCTCCTGACAATCTAATGTTTTGCTTTTGCTGTAAAGCCTTTTTGAAATCGGACAATGTGGTTAGATAAAGGAGTCTTATCTTTCAAATGGTGTAAAATAGTCATATGTTTGAGAAATTGAAATTCTAGCATTTTTAAGTTTTTTTGTATTTCGCGCCAGGCGCTACCATTGGATATTGGCGAGGCGTTCCGCTAGAGGTTTTAACTAATATCACCCCTTTTGAGTTTCTTTGCCAATGGGAGAAGTATATCACCCCCCAATTGTTGAATGAATTTCCTGTAAACAATATATATTATATTCCTAAAGATTACTTTTTAACATTGCCTGCTCCTGGGCATTCTCACTACTTAGAAAAATGTAAAATTGTAGGGATTCCCTCATGCCCCTTTTCATGACGGTACTAGCAGCCACGGTAAGCTAGCTACCGACCGGAACATTAAGCTAGCCAACAACACAAACTATACTATACAGCTACAAGTAGTGAGTGGAGTTATAAACAAACTATACTAAACAAGTGAAATGTCTTACCTGTGATGAAATGTTTTCCACACGCATACAAGTCACATAATAAGCTGCATGGATTCACTCTGTGTGCAATAATAGTGTTGAACAGGATTTTTGAATGACTACCTGATCTCTCTACCCCACACATACAATTATCTGTAAGGTCCGTCAGTCGAGCAGTGAATTTCAAACACAGATTCAACCACAAAGACCAGGGAGGTTTTCCAATGCCTCACAAAAAAAGGTAGCTATTGATAGATGGGTAAAAAAAGCAGACGTTGAAAATTCCTTTGAGGATGGTGAAGTTATTAATTACACTTTGGATGGTTTATCAATTCAAACAGTCACTACATAAATACAGGCGTCCTTCCTAAGTCAGTTGCCGGAGAGAAGTAAACCGCTCAGAGATTTCACCATGAGGCCATTACAAACCGTGTAATGGCTGTGATAGGAGAAAACATTGTAGTTACTCCACAATACAAACATAAATGACAGAGAGAAAAGAAGGAAGCTAAAGTGTCCAAGCAATTCACTTTTTGTCCTGAATACAAAGTGTTATGTTTGGGGCAAATCCAATACAACGCATTACTGAGTACCACTCCATAATTTCATGCATAGTTGTGGCTGCATCATGTTATGGGTATGCTTGTAATCGTTAAGGACTGGGGAGTTTTTCAGGATAAAAAATAAACTGAATGAAGCTAAGCACATGTAAAATCCTAGAGGAAAGCTTGGTGCAGGCACTGGGAGATAAATTCACCTTTCAGCAGGACAATAACCTAAAACACTATGCCAAATCTACATTGGAGTAGCTTACCAAGAAGACCGTGAATGTTTCTGAGTGGCCGAGTTGTAGTTTTCACTTAAATCTGCTAGAAAGTGGAAAGATGGAAAGATCTGAAAATGGTTGTCTAGCAATGATCAACAAACAATTTTACAGAGCTTGAAGAATTTTGAAAAGAATAATGGGCAAATGTTGCACAATCCAGGTGTGGAAAGCTCTTAGAGACTTACCCAGAAAGACACAGCTGTAATCGCTGCCAAAAGTGATTCTGACATGTATTTACTCAGGGGGTTGAATACTGATCTAATCAAGATATATTAGTGTTTTATTGTTCATTAATGTTTTACAAATGTTAGAATTTTACTTCCACTTTGACAGAGTATTTTGTGTTTATCGTTGACACAAAATGACAATTAAATCTATTTGAATCCCACTTTGTAACACAACAAAATGTGCAAAAAGCCAAGGTGTGTGACTACTTTCTCTGGGATATGTGGGACGCTAGCGTCCCACCTCGACAACAGCCAGTGATATTGCAGGGCGCCAAACTCAAACAACAGAAATCTCATAATTAAAATTCCTCAAACATACAAGTATTATACACCATTTTAAAGATAAACTTCTTGTTAATCCAACCACAGTGTCCGATTTCAATAAGGCTTTACGGCAAAAGCAAACCATGCTATTATCTGAGGACAGCACCCCATCAAACAAATACAGACAATCAGAATTCAACCCGCCAGGCACAACACAAAAGTCATAAATAACATATAGTGCATGCCTTACCTTTGAAGATCTTCTTCTGTTGGCACTCCAATATGTCCCATAACCATCACAAATGGTCCTTTTGTTTGATTAATTCCGTCGTTATATATCCAAAATGTCCATTTATTTGGCGCGTTTGATCCAGAAAAACACCGGTTCCAACTCGCGCCACATGACTACAAAATATGTCATAAGTTACCTGTAATCTTTGTCCAAACATTTCAAACAACTTTAGGTATTTTTTTATGTAAATAATCGATAAAATTTAAGACGGGATAAACAGCGTTCAATACCGGAGGAAAACAATGTGGAGCGTCCTTTCTGTCACGCGCCTCTATCAAACAGTACACTTCCCTCGAGCCTCGTTCTGAACAGCCATACTTCTTCATTACACAAAGGAAAAACATCAACCAATTTCTAAAGACTGTTGACATCCAGTGGAAGCGATAGGAACTGCAAGCAACTGCCTTAGAAATCTAGGTTCCCAAAGAAAACTCATTTGAAAAGAGTGTGACCTCAAAAAACAAATTTCCTCTTTGGTTTGTCCTCGTGGTTTTGCCTGCTAAATAAGTTATGTTATACTCACAGACACCATTCAAACAGTTTTAGAAACTTCAGAGTGTTTTCCATCCAAATCTACCAATTATATGACTATCCTAAAAAACAGGCAGTTTAATGTGGGCATGCTTTTCATCCGGATGTGAAAATACTGCCCCCTATCCCAAAGAAGTTTTAAGGCACTGTATATATTGCCCACAGTTTGGGAACCACTGCCCTAGAGGCACAAATTCATCCAACTTTAGACAGCCTTATGAAATATGAATATGCACAGATCAGTTGTAGGATCTCTGTACTGAAACTGTAACTCATCTTGCCATAATATGTAGACCTGTACTGTAACATTCCACCCACATCTCTTTGGCTGCGTTCCAATAGTCATATTTCACAGGGTTTGGGTTGATTCCATTTCAACTAAACGTTATTTAGCATAATGTATTTCAATTGATGAATTTATTTTTTATTCTGGGCACAAATTACTTTTGCATAAATCATTAATTGATGTCAGTAAGAGACTTGCATTAAAATTTGACTCTCAAATATTGCCCTTATTGAATACCAATTCATCATGATTTACTTGATTTATGATACTTGAGGTGTTAACTTAATGTACAGTACAATATGTCATATAAGCTGATCCTGGCAGTTAATGTGTATTTTGGTTTATTTCAATCAAACCTACATTGCAGTTTTTACACAGTAGAATATAAACATGACCTTTCTTCCAGTGGACTAGGAAAAAAGGCAGAATAAGACGTGTGCACAATTCAGAGTGGGAGATTGGAAAGGTAAGGGCGCAGATTGCAAGTAGTCAGAATACCACCTTGGGGCAGTAGATACTATAAACAAGGCTTCATCGCTCTCCCTCCTTACCTATATATCTGTCTCTACCTCCCTCAGGCAGGCTGGCCCTGGCATTAATCCAGTTGTTCTATGTACTGTATATACTAAGTACATAGTGCTGTCACTATACAGTATGTGCTAAAGCAGGGTTTCCCAAACTCGGTCCTGGGGACCCAAAGGGGTGTACGTTTTGTTTTTTGCCCTAGCACTACACATTTGATTCAAATAATCAACTGATCATTTAAATCAGCAGTGTAGTATTAGGGCAAAAAACTAAACGTGAGGTCCCAAGGGCCGAGTTTGGCAAACGCTGTGCTAAAGCTTCATCACTCTCCTACCCATTTCTCTCTCTTGCTCTACCTCCCTCAGGTGGGCTGGCCCTGGCATTAGTCCAGTTCTTCTATGTGAAGTACCTGGTTCTGTTTGGTGTTCCGTCTCTGCTAGCTGGAATGGATGGGCTGGCCCCCCCGAAGCTACCACGCTGTGTCAGCATTATGCACAGTTTCACAGGAATGTGGAGGTGAGGCTGGAACACACACGCACACACACGCACAGGCACACTGTCGCACACAATCTATTTTAAGTCAGATCACTGCTTCTCTTGAGATGAGGCTGTAGTAGGATCTTCATTTGAGACTGTTTGCTACAGCAGGAAAATAATCTGCAGTAGGAAATGTGAATTATTTTGTTGATTTTATAATTAAAGGACATTTTTGTATGGGTTGATTTTTAAATAACTTAATTTCAGTGGAAATTACAAACTTCAGAAGGCTTTTTAAAACCTCAAATACACTATAAGTTTAAAATGTCCTGCATTGCAAGAAAGTTCTCCAGCAACAGAGTGATCAAATTAAGATCCTACGTTTGTATACAACCAGTGCCTTTTTATCTTGGCCTGCAACAGAACGAGGCAAGATTGTCAGTTTAAGGGTCTGTCTGTGTTTCTCTGTCTGTGTGCGCACGCCTGCGTGTGTGTTTTGAGATGCAGTTTCTACTGCGTCAGCAGGTAAGCTTGATATGGCTTGCTAAATCCATTGTAGGCATCAAACAAGCCAATCCGTCTCATTTGATTACAAAGCTGATGTAGGTGCTGTGCCAAACCTTTACTACAGGTGGCAGAGTAGCCTAAGTATGTCAACCAATTGAAAGACTTGGGAATTTCATCTGAATAGAACACACAATGCTTATCAATGCCATTTCACATATTACATAAGTCTTTAATAATGTGTAAAAATGCCATATTTGATGGCTGGGTCATGATGGCCTGGTTAATGTCCTGTTTTTACTTTAGGCTGACAAAGACCGTGTAGGCTGAGTGGCTGATCTTGGGTTGTCGCTAAAAGGCTTTAATGGGAAGCATGTAGCAAGTCTTATGTTGGTTTTCATGTCGAAACCATGGGTGTTCTCTTAGATTCAGTGACTTCTTACACTGGCGGGAGTTCTTGTTCGAGAAGTAATGGGGAAATGCTTCTGTTCTTTTATTAACTTGGTCTAGCCTTCCCCGTAGCTCAGTTGGTAGAGCATGGTGTTTGCAACACCAGGGTTGTGGGTTCGATTCCCACAGGGGGCCAAGTACGAAGAAAAAAAAAATGTATGAAATGAAAATGAAATGTATGCATTCGCTACTGTAAGTCACTCTGGATAAGAGCGTCTGCTAAATGTCTAAAATATATATACACACACATTTTTTTATTTGACTTTGACCTGAGCTCAATTTCGAGTCTCATAGCAAAGGCTCTGAATACTTATGCAAATACGTTTTTATTTTTAATACATTTGCAAAACCTGTTTTCGCTTTGTCATTATGGGGTATTGTGTGTAGATTGATGAGGAACAACACTTATTTAATCAATTTTAGAAAAGGCTGTAACGTAACAAAATGTGGAAAAAGTCAAGGGGTCTGAATACTTTCCTAATGCACTGCATGCATATATATATATATATATATTGCTCAAAAACATAAAGGGAAAACTAAAATAACACATCCTAGATCTGAATGAATGAAATAATCTTATGAAATACTTTTTTCTTTTCATAGTTGAATGTGCTGACAACAAAATCACACAAAAATAATCAATGGAAATCCAATTTATCAACCCATGGAGGTCTGGATTTGGATTCACACTCAAAATTAAAGTGGAAAACCACACTACAGGCTGATCCAACTTTGATGTAATGTCCTTAAAACAAGTGAAAATGAGGCTCAGTAGTGTGTGTGGCCTCCACGTGCCTGTATGACCTCCCTACAACGCCTGGGCATGCTCCAGATGAGGTGGCGGATGGTCTCCTGAGGGATCTCCTCCCAGACCTGGACTAAAGCATCCGCCAACTCCTGGACAGTCTGTGGTGCAAAGTGGCGTTGGTGGATGGAGCGAGACATGATGTCCCAGATGTGCTCAATTGGATTCAGGTCTGGGGAACGGGCGGGCCAGTCCATAGCATCAATGCCTTCCTCTTGCAGGAACTGCTGACACACTCCAGCCACATGAGGTCTAGCATTGTCTTGCATTAGGAGGAACCCAGGGCCAACCGCACCAGCATATGGTCTCACAAGGGGTCTGAGGATCTCATCTCAGTACCTAATGGCAGTCAGGCTACCTCTGGCGAGCACATGGAGGGCTGTGCGGCCCCCCAAAGAAATGCCACCCCACACCATGACTGACCCACCGCCAAACCGGTCATGCTGGAGGATGTTGCAGGCAGCAGAACGTTCTCCACGGCGTCTCCAGACTCTGTCACGTCTGTCACATGTGCTCAGTATGAACCTGCTTTCATCTGTGAAGAGCACAGGGCATTCTCTGGCAAATGCCAAACGTCCTGCACGGTGTTGGGCTGTAAGCACAACCCCCACCTGTGGACGTCGGGCCCTCATACCACCCTCATGGAGTCTGTTTCTGACCGTTTGAGCAGACACATGCCCATTTGTGGCCTGCTGGAGGTCATTTTGCAGGGCTCTGGCAGTGTTCCTCCTTGCACAAAGGCGGAGGTAGCGGTCCTGCTGCTGGGTTGTTGCCCTCCTACGGCCTCCTCCACGTCTCCTGATGTACTGGCCTGTCTCCTGGTAGCGCCTCCATGCTCTGGACACTACGCTGACAGACACATCAAACCTTCTTGCCACAGCTCGCATTGATGTGCCATCCTGGATGAGCTGCACTACCTGAGCCACTTGTGTGGGTTGTAGACTCCGTCTCATGCTACCACTAGAGTGAAAGCACCGCCAGCATTCAAAAGTGAACAAAACATCAGCCAGGAAGCATAGGAACTGAGAAGTGGTCTGTGGTCACCACCTGCAGAACCACTCTTTTATTGGGGGTGTCTTGCTAATTGCCTATAATTTCCACCTGTTGTCTATTCCATTTGCACAACAGCGTGTGAAATTGATGGTCAATCAGTGTTGCTTCCTAAGTGGACAGTTTGATTTCACAGAAGTGTGATTGACTTGGAGTTACATTGTGTTGATTAAGTGTTCCCTTTATTTTTTTGAGTAGTGTGTATATGTATATATATATATATATATATATATATGCATGCAGTGCACTAGGAAAGTATTCTGACTCCTTGACGTTTTACACATTTTGTTACGTTACACACAATACCCCATAATGACAAAGCGAAAACAGGTTTTGCTAATGTATTAAAAAAAATATATATATATGTATTTGCATAAGTATTCAGAGCCTTTGCTATGACACTCGAAATTGAGCTCAGGTCAAAGTTAAATAAAATGTTATTTGTCACATGCGTCGAATACAACGGGTGTAGACCTTAACGTGAAATGCTTATTTACAAGCTTTTACCAACAATACAGTTCAAAAAATAGTTAAGAAAATATTTACTAAAATAAAATAAAAAGTAACACAAATAACAATATCGAACTATATACAAGGAAGCAACATCTCAAGACATCAGTCAGGAAGTTAAAGCTTGGTCGCAAATGGGTTTTCCAAATGGACAATGACCCCAAGCATACTTCCAAAGTTGTGGCAAAATGGCTTAAGGACAACAAAGTCAATGTATTGGAGTGGCCATCACAAAGTCCTGACCTCAATCCTATAGAAAATTTGTGGGCAGAACTGAAAAAGCGTGTGCGAGCAAGGAGGCCTACAAACCTGATTCAGTTACACCAGCTCTGTCAGGAGGAATGGGCCACAATTCACCCAACTTACTGAGGGAAGCTTGTGGAAGGCTACCCAAAATGTTTGACCCAAGTTAAACAATTTGAAGGCAATGCTACCAAATACTAATTGAGTGTATGTAAACTTCTGACCCACTGAGAATGTGATGAAAGAAATAAAAGCTGAAATAATTCACTCTACTATTATTGTGACATTTCACATTCTTAAAATAAAGTGGTGATCCTAACTGACCTAAGACATGTATTTTTACTAGGATTAAATGTCAGGATTTGTGAAAAACTGAGTTTAAATGTATTTGGTTAAGGTGTATGTAAACCTCCGACTTCAACTGTAGGTCCTGTGTGGCAGGAAGCTTGGCCCCAGTAATGTACCCTCTGTAGTACCTTGCGGTCGGATGCTGAGCAGTTGCAATACCAGTCAGTGATGCAACCAGTCAGGATGCTCTCGATGGTGCAACTGCAGAACTTTTTGAGAATCTGAGGACCCATGTCATATCTTTTCAGTCTCCTGAGGGGGAAAAGGTGTTGTCATGCCCTCTTCACAATTGTCTTGGTGTGTTTGGACCAGAACAGTATTTTGATGTGGACACCAAGGAATTTGAAGTTCTCGACTCGCTCCACTACAGTCCCGTCATTGTGAATAGGGGAGTGTTTGGCCCTCTTTTTCCTATAGTCTGCATTCAGCTCCTTTGTCTTGCTCACATTGAGGGATCGTTTTTGTCCCGGCACCACACTGTCAAGTCTCTGACCTCCCTATAGGCTGTCTCATCGTAGTCAGTGATCAGGCCTACCACTGTTGTCATCAGCAAACTTAATGACTTTATTGGTCATGCTTGGCTACGCAGTTGTGGATGAACAGGGAGTACAGGAGTGGATTAAGCACGCACCCCTGATGGGCCCCCTTGTTTAGGATCAGCGTGGCAGATGTGTTGTTGCCTACCCTTACCACCTGGGGTGGCCCGTCAGGAAGTCCAGGATCCAGTTGCAGAGGGAGGTGTTTAGTCCCAGGGTCCTTAGCTTAGTGATGAGCTTTGTGGGCGCTATGGTGTTGAACGCTGAGCGGTAGTCAATGAACAGCATTCTCACATTGGTGTTCCTTTTATCCAGGTGGGAAAGGGCAGTGTGGAGTGCGATTGCGTCATCTGTGGATCTGTTAGGCGGTATGTGAATTGGAGTGGGTCTAGGGTTTTCGTGATGTTGGTGAGCCATGACCAGCCTTTCAAAGCACTTCATGGCTACTGACGTGAGTGCTTCTGGCGGTAGTCATTTACACAGGTTACCTTCACTTTCTTGGGCACAGGTGCATCCTGTTTCCTTTGTTCATCCTTGATGATTCTACAACTAGATTGGAGCCTGCCTGTTGTACATTTTATTGATTGGACATGATTTGGAAAGGCACACACCTGTCTATATAAGGTCCCACATTGATAGTCCATGTCATAGCAAAACTCACGCCATGAGGTCAAAGGAATTGTCCCTAGAGCTCCGAGACACGATTGTGTCAAGGCACAGAATTTATTTGTATTTATTTTATTTTACCTTTATTTAACTAGGCAAGTCAGTTAAGAACAAATTCTTATTTTCAATGATGGCCTAGGAATAGTGGGTTAACTGCCTTGTTCAGGGGCAGAACGACAGATATTTACCTTGTCAGCTCGGGGATCCGATCTTGCAACCTTTCGGTTACTTGTCCAACGCTCTAACCACTAGACTACCTGACGCCCTGGACTTGGGGAAGGGTACCAAAAACTTTCTGCAGCATTGAAGGTCCCCAAGAACACAGTGGCCTCCATCATTCTTAAATGGAAGAAGTTTGGAACCACCAAGACTTCCTAGAGCTGGTGGCCCGCAAAACAGCAATCTGGGGAAAAGGGCCTTGGTCAGGGAGGTGACCAAGAACACGATGGTCGCTCAGAGAGCTCCAGTGTATCTCTGTGGAGATGGAAGAACCTTCCGGAAGGACAATCATCTCTGCAGCACTCCACCAATCAGGCCTTTGTGGTAGAGTGGCCAGACCGTAGCCTCTTCTCAGTAAAAGGCACATGACAGCCTGCTTTGAGTTTGACAAAAGGCATCTAAAGGACTGCCAGACAGTGAGAAACAAGATTCTCTGGTCTGATGAAACCAAGATTGAACTCTTTGGCTTGAATGTCAAGCGTCATGTCTGGATGAAACCTGGCACCATCCCTATGCTGAAACATGGTGCTGGCAGCATCATGCTGTGGTTGTTTTTCCGCGGCAGGTACTACGAGGCTAGCCAGGATAGAGCCAAAGATGAACGAAGCAAAGTACAGAGATCCTTGATGAAAACCTGCTCCAGAGTGCTCAGGACCTCAGACTGGGGCAACGGTTCACCTTCCACCAAGACAAAGACCCTAAGCACACAGCCACGACAACGCAGGAGTGGCTTCGGGAAAAGGCTCTGAATGTCCTTGAGTGGCCCAGCCAGAGCCCCGACTTGAACCCGATCGAACATCTCTGGAGAGACCTGAGAATAGCTGTGCAGCGATGCTCCCAATCCAACCTGGCAGAGCTTGAGAGGATCTGCAGAGAAGAATGGCACAGCTGTATTTAGGGAGTTTCTCCCAATCTTGTAGTGTCATACCCAAGAAGACTCAGGGCCGTAATCACTGTCAAAGGTGCTTCAAAAAAGTACTGAGTAAAGGCTCTGAATACTTATTTAAATGTAATATTTCCTTTTTTTGTCATAGATTGGCAAAAATGTCAACTTTTTGCTTCGTCATTATGTGGTATTGTGTGTAGATTAATAAGGTGAAAAAAACTATTTAATCCATTTTACAATAAGGCTGGAACGTAATAACATTTGGAAAAAGTCAAGGGGTCTGAATACTTTCCGAATGTACTGTATGTCCACTACCGGTCAAAGGTTCTAGAACACCTACTCATTCAAGAGTTTTTCTTTATGTTTACTATTTTCTACATATTCCGACATTTGCTGAGCACTTTTTGGCTGTTTTTCATTCACCCCTGAGGTCCTACTCATCCCAAACCATCTCAATTGGGTTGAGGTTGGTGGGATTGTGGAGGCCAAGTAATCTGATGCAGCACTCCATCACTTTCCTTCTTGGTAAAATAGCGCTTACACAGCCTGAAGGTGTTTTGGGTCATTGTCCTGTTGAAAAACAAATTATAGTCCAACTAAGCCCAAACCAGATGGGATGGCGTATCGCTTCAGAATGCTGTGGTAGCCATGCTGGTTAAGTGTGCCTTGAATTTGAAATAAATCACAGACCGTGTCACCAGCAAAGCACCCCCACACCATCACACAACCTCCTCCATGCTTTACGGTGGGAAATACACATGCGGAGATCATCCGTTCACTCACGCCACGTCTCACAAAGGCACGGCGGTTGGAACCAAAAATCTCCAATTTGGACTCCAGACCAAAGGACACATTTCCACCGGTCTAATGTCCATTGCTCGTATTTCTTGGCCCAAGCAAGTCTCTTCTTTTGGTGTTGTTTAGTAGTGGTTTCTTTGCAGCAATTCGACCACGAAGGCCTTATTTCACACCGTCTCCTCTAAACAGTTGATGTTGAGATGTGTCTATTACTTTAACTCTGTGAAGGATTTATTTGGTCTGCAATTTCTGAGGCTGGTAACTCTAATGAACGTCCTCTGCAGCAAAGCTAACTCTGGGTCTTCCATTCCTGTGGCGGGCCTCATGAGAACCAGTTTCATCATATCGTTTGATGTTTTTTGTGACTGCACTTGAAGAAACTTTCGTAGTTCTTGAAATGTTCCGTATTGACTGACCTTCATGTCTTAAAGTAATGATGGACTGTCGTTTCTCTTTGCTTATTTTAGCTGTTCATGCCATAATATGGACTTGGACTTTTACCAAATAGGGCTATCTTCTTTATACCCCACCCCCCAACTTGTCACAACACAAATGATTGGCTCAAACACGTTAAGAAGGAAAGAAATTCCACAAATTAACTTTTAACAAGGTACACCTGTTAATTGCAATGCATTCCAGGTGACTACCTTATGAAGCTGGTTGTGAGAATGCCGAGAGTTTGCAAAGCTGTCATCAAGGCAAAGGGTGGCTATTTTGAACAGTCTCAAATATAAAATGTATTTTTATTTGTTTAAGACTTTTTTGGTTACTACATGATTCCACGTGTTATTTCATAGTTTTGATGTCTTCACTATTATTCTACAATGTAGAAAATAGTACAAATAAAAATTTAAAAAAAAACATTAAATGAGTAGGTGTTTAAGCTTTTGAACGGTAGTGTTTCCTTCAACTTTGTTATAAGCAGCAGTGTTAATATCATACTACAATACACCTCACAGCGATGGAACACAGTAGTGATGGGGGAAAAATCAATAGTTAGGTATCCAGATATTATTTCTGATGATATATTGTATCGTTTGACAATCTCAATATAATTTTTGCGCTAGTTGGCTGTACCTGCACCAAAACTCCAGCATTTTTCCTTCATAGTTTGTTCTCCATCTTTTTAAATAGGTAGCCAATTTATTTTAAGCAGTTTTATTTCCATGCCTGATCAAAACTCGTTTTCTCATTGCTCTCTTGCAGACATATGGTGAGCAATATGTTTGGAACATTGAATCGCAATAAAATCACAGTATCGAATCACAATACATATAGAACCATGACAATTGCAATACATATCATATCCGCGCCTAAGTGTCGTGATAATGTTATATCATAAGGTCCCTGGCAATTCCCAGCCTTAGAAGACAGCTGGGTTACAACTTATTCAAATACCCCTCGGTGGAAAACCATCTCTCAAACCCTCTTTCTTACCCTGGGGCATAGACACGAACTTAACAACTCTCCAGCCCCAGCAGACACTTGACTGCCCATCACCACCTTTGACTCTGCCTACCTGCATCTCCTGAGGGCGCCTGTCCAATAGGCAGGTGGGCCCGGACAAGTAGAAAAGCATAGTCCAGACCAATCCGCGTCCTCAGAGCATGCGCAGACCAGCTGGCTGGTGTGTTTACAGACATATTCAATCTCTCCCTATCCAAGTCTGCTGTCCCCAAATGCTTCACGATGGCCACCATTGTTCCTGTACCCAAGAATGCAAAGGCAACTGAACTAAATGACAGTCGCCCCATAGCACTCACTTCTGTCATCATGAAGTGCTTTGAGAGACTAGTCAAGAATCATATCACCTCCACCCTAGACCCACTTCAATTTGCTTACCGCCCCAATAGGTACACAGACGATGCAATCGCCTGCACACTGCCCTATCCCATCTGGACATGAGGAATACCTATGTAAGAATGCTGTTAATTGATTATAGCTCCGCATTCAACACCATAGTACCTTCCAAGCTAATCATTAAGCTTGAGGCCCTAGGTCTCAACCCCGCCCCGTGCAATTGGGTCCTGGACTTCCTGACTGGCTTTCCCCAGGTGGTGAAGTTAGGAAACAACATCTCCACTAAGCTGATCCTCAACACCGGGGCCCCACAAGGGTGCGTGCTCAGCCCCCTCCTGTACTCCCTGTTCCCCCATGACTGTGTGGCCATGCACGCCTCCAAATCAATCGTCAAGTTTTCAGACGACACAACAGTAGTAGGCTTGATTACCAACAACGACGAGACAGCCTACAGGGAGGAGGTGAGGGCTCTTGGAGTGTGGTGTCAGGAAAACAACCTCTCACTCAACGTCAACAAAACAAAGGAGATGATCGTGGACTTCAGGAAACAGCATAGGGAGCACCCCCCTATTCACATCCATGGGACAGCAGTAGTGAAGGTGGAAAGTTTTCAATTCCTTGGCGCACATATCACTGACAAACTGAAATGGTCCACCCACACAGATGGTGTGGTGAAGAATGTGCAACAGCACCTCTTCAACCTCAGGAGGCTGAAGAAATATGGCTTGTCACCTAAAACCCTCACAAACATTTACAGATGCACAATTGATAGCATCCTGTTGGGCTGTATCACCGCCTGGTATGGCAACTGCAACACCCAGAACCGCAGGGCTCTTCAGAGGGTGGTGCGGTCTGCACAACGCATCACCGGGTTGCAAACTGCCCTCCAGGATGCCTACAGAACCCGATGTCACAGGAAGGCCAAAGAAATCATCAAGGATATCAACCACCCGAGCCACTGCCTGTTCACCCTGCTATCATCATGAGGCGAGGTCAGTACAGGTGCATCAAAACTGGGACCAAGAGACTGAAAAACAGCTTCTATCACAAGGCCATCAGACTGTTAAACAGCCATCACTAGCATAGAGAGGCTGCTGCCTACATACAGACTTCAAATCATTGGCCACTTTAATAAATGGAACACTAGCCACTATAATAATGCCACTTTTTATTAATGTTTACATATCTTGCGTTACTCTTCTCATATGTATATAGTGTATTCTATACTATTGCATCTTAGCCTATGCCGCTCTGACATTGCTCATCCATATATTTATATATTCTTATTCCATTCCTTTACTTACATTTGTGTGTATTGTGTATTTGTTAGATATTACTTGTTAGATATTGTTGCACAATCATTTCGCTACACTTGCAATAACATCTGCTATCCATGTGTATGTGACCGATAACATTTTATGAAATACATTACCCTTTCGTTCCATTGCAGAAACCACTTCTACTAGTCCCTTCTTGCTATGTTGGTGTGTGTGTGCGCAATAAAGTGTGTTCTGTACATCTGTCGTCTACTGGTCATTACCACGCCTTCTAATTGAGGCGCAGGGACGCAGGGTCTCCTCTTTCGGAGACCAACACTAATTGGTGGCGCTATTTCCATGCTCCTGCAAGCCGGATAAGGAACTATACTATGGCGAGATGATGAACTGACTCAGCTCTAGAGATGCCTGGCCTGCCTCACTGAAAGATGCCTGGCTTGCCTCAGTGGGAGAACTACCTCCACCAGTATTAAGGACACGAACCGTCCCAACTCCTGCTGGGCAGCGTGGCTTTATGGGCATCATGAGCACCTTGTCCCTCATCTCCCGCTCCATCCATGCTAATGAAGGGTTGGCATCATGGAGTGGCGAGCCTCTGTCCGAGTCTGGTGCCTTACAGCTTCCAGACCCTGTTATATGGTGTTACAGTCCTCAAGTCCTAATGGAAGTTTGATTTACTTTATCTTGCCCCTCCTCAGATCCTGCCGTGTGCGTTTCTGATTCAGAACTGACAGATTTATTGGCACTTCCACTTCAGGTAAACACAGGCAAATTAAATGCACGTATAGTAGACCCTTAAGGAGGGGATAGTGGGTGAAGATGAGGGGCTGGGGGAGAGGAGGGAGGGAGTTGCGATGCTCCTCTGTGAAAAATTAGCCCTTAAAGGACACTGATGGCTACAGGAAATGTAAGATTTGGCCGGTGGCTCGGCTCGGGTTCTGTGGTGTCTAACATGGTTTTGGCTGCTGGTGTTGACACTGACGCTGTCCTGCCCCCAGTCTTGGCACGGACTCCCATCCCAACAACATCTATCCAACTGTTCACTACTGAGCCCCGGTCTCCTGAAATAGAAAGGGAATATTGGAGTCAGAAGGGATTTTTGAAATGTCATAGGATACTAGAGTCGGTGCATGTGCATGCATGCTTGTGCACGTTCCAATGTGTAATAGCTGACCAGGCTCCAAGATACTCTGCTGTCTGCCACAGGCACCAAGTGTGGTGTTAACTTAAGTGAATGATTTGTCTAATATGTCTGCATTTAGTTGAGCAAGCTGCTGAATCTGAGCCATGAATTACCTTGGACAGGTTTATCTGGCAAGCCTCTCTTTCTGTTTGCTAAACAGATGGAGGTAATGATGGGGATTTGATGAGAGAGAGAGAGCAATGCAGCCTCCCTACAGTATGCCAGTCCCCTGATTGCCTATTAATTCACTGACACTGAAGACCGGTTGTGCTGACTCTTACCTTTGTTGTGCTCGTGCACACACACACACACACTTGCACACGCCAGTGGCGTAATTAGGCCTGGGCTTGATCCAGCACCTATGTGAGTTTCCATAACCACACATCACTTGCGCTATGCAGTATATTTTTGTTTTACTGACACATTTTTATGACGAAGATAAACAATACAATATAATGTGCTAGGCAGTAGCAGGCACTGCAAGAAGCGCCTGGAGTGACACTGCCTGCTGGTCAAGATTTCACAACACAGTGGACCGCTCACATCACGTGACCCCTCCCCCACAGATGTTCTTAATGTTTTCTACACTCAATATATTTAACCCTGTTTTAAAATTAGCAATGTTGAGGTGGTAGAACTGGCAAAATGAATCAGAGAGGTCTTATAACCTATTCCATTCTACTAGTAAACATGCTTGGCTCATGTCTGTTATTTCCATATAGGCTATGTAACTATTTGTAAAAAACTGGCCGTTATTAAATTGGTGAAATTATTTCATTGAGCTTTTATTTTTATTACTCTTTTTCACTTAGCTACTTACTTTTTTTATTGTAAAATTGTCGAGAGGTTAACCTGAAAGTAAGTATCTCATTGCAATGTGTACTCCATGTATATCGTGTAAATGACAGTGCTGAGAGATGTATTTTCAGGTAGAGAGATACTCTACCTCACGAAGCAACATCTGCTCTCTGTCACATCATGATTCATCATTCTTCTCTTCTGTAGCAAGCGTAAAAGAAACCGACTGGGCAAGTAGATGCACATTGGTATTATGGTCATTGTAGTTAATTACCAAGTCTTAGCTGAACTTCGTAGAAGATTGGCATGTTGAAACTACATCGTACAGTTCAGGCTGGATCGGATTTATCTGTAGAGAAACTTTGATTGTGCACATTGAGCTCACAGAAAAAAAACGAACAAAATGGAATTCAAATAATTCAACCATGTCGGTCAATTAGTTGTTTAAAAATGGAAAAATAACCAACATTTTGGTTAATCGCTCAGCACTAATGACAAACAAACTTGAACGAAAGGGGAAAAGATGGCCAGCTTTGTTTTTAGATTTGTAGCTCGACAAAACATTGAAAATACATAGGGTCTTAAGTTATGTGTCCTCAAATGTTATGTAATGTACAAGGCTCACATTAGCTGGTAGAACTAATGAAATTAATCGTAGAGGTCTAATAACGTATTCCATTGTACAGGTATTTTTTGCTTGTCTCTTTATATTCAGAAACCCTAGAGGCTATGTAGCTTCTTATCTCTCATGTTGCGCTCTTATGCAGTCACTTGAATTTTTCTTTACAGTTGAGTTGCCCTGCTCGTGTCAGTATACAGTAACTTTAAAGCGCAACTGCCCCTAAAAAACAACTTCTCATTTAGAAACAGCCTATGTGGTGTTGATATGAGTCCGAAACATTTATTCTGTCATAATATACTACAAAGTGTAAATAGAATAATTTTGGTCACAAAGTCAGTCTCATCCAAAAGTTTTGTGAGACTTGTTGTTCGTGACTGCATCACAATGTTTAAAAAAAATATATATATATTTCACCTTTATTTAACCAGGTAGGCTAGTTGAGAACAAGTTCTCATTTACAACTGGGACCTGGCAAAGATAAAGCATAGTAATTCGATACATACAACAACACAGAGTTACACATGGAATAAACAAAACATACAGTCAATATTACAGTAGAACAAAATAAAACAAATAGTCTATATACAGTGAGTGCAAATGAGGTAAGTTAAGGCAATAAATAGGCCATGGTGGTGAAGTAATTACAATATAGCAATTCAACACTGGAACGGTAGATGTGCAGAAGATGAATGTGTAAGTAGAGATACTGGGGTGCAAAGGAGCAAGATAGATAAATAAATAAATACAGTATGGAGATGAGGTAGGTAGATAGATGGGCTGTTTACAGATGGGCTATGTACAGGTGCAGTGATCTGTGAGCTGCTCAGATAGCTGGTGCTTAAAGCTAGCGAGGGAGATATGAGTCTCTAACTTCAGAGATTTTTGCAGTTCGTTCCAGTCATTGGCAGCAGAGAACTGGAAGGAAAGGCGACCAAAGGAGGAATTGGCTTTGGGGGTGACCAGTGAGATATACCTGCTGGAGCGCATGCTACAATTGGGTGCTGCTATGGTGACCAGTGAGCTGAGATAAGGCGGGTCTTTACCTAGCAGAGACTTGTAGATAACCTGTAGCCAGTGGGTTTGGCAACGAGTATGAAGCGAGGGCCAACCAACGAGAGCGTACAGGTCGCAATGGTGGGTAGTGTATGGGGCTTTGGTGACAAAACAGATGGCACTGTGATAGACTGCATCCAGTTTGTTGAGTAGACTGTTGGAGGCTATTTTATAGATGACATCACCGAAGTCGAGGATCGGTAGGGTGGTCAGTTTTACGAGGGTATGTTTGGCAGCATGAATGAAGGACGCTTTGTTGCGATATAGGAAGCCGATCCTAGATTTAATTTTGGATTGGAGATGCTTAATGTGAGTCTGTAAATGAAGGTTGGGTTTGTTTCAATCCTACCCACAGCTGGCAGCACACGAGTAATCATTAATTCGTAGTGCAGCTGCATGTGACCCGGTCGTAATGCCTGTGGTAAATTTGGGTTGACTTTGGGTATCCTTATGGGGCTAGTTAAGGACCATCGGTAAATTACTCAATGTACATGGGACAATATGTTCATTTCAATAGCTCCAAATTTAAATGATTTCAAAACCTCAAACCAACTATTAATTGTAGAAATTCATATACAAATGTTGAAAGTTGTCAGTCCCTAACTAGCCCCAGAAATAGGCTATCCAAAGTTGGGTCGCACACCTGCCGGCTGAAGCTAATTGGCAAAATAATTTGTCTAACTCACCCACATGCGAACACACACGAGACACCCACATCAAACCACACCTCGAAAACCAACTCACATTTGAATTCAGTCATGACCACTAGCATTTCTTAATTAACCAAATCTAAAATGACGCCAAATCAGGAAGTGCAGTTGCCCTTTAAAACTAACTAATTACATGTCACACCTCTGCCTTGCTACCTTTCAGATGAGCTGAGAAGGACAGATGAGAACAGCAGGCCAGTGGAGTACTTAGAACAGCAGCAGCCAGGGGCAGCTGGTAGGGAAGATGATGATTTAGGTGACCCAGACACAGGCCCAAAACAAACAAGTTAATCTACCCCAGTATCCCCTTGACTGATTTGGAAAAACTGAAGAGACACACCAGACAAGACACAGAGACAGCTAAAGGGGAGTAGATGATGGGTAGAGACACCAGACAAGGCACATAGACGGCAACAGAAGAATAGGATATGATGGAGAGAGACACCATGAAAACAGAACAGGCCATAACAGAAGAAGATAGACAAAGGAGACAGTAAGGAAAAAGTACCTGAGAGCGCAACAGACGAGACATAGAGAAATTGACAGCAGAGGGCACATGGAGAGAGAACAAACACACACACGCACCCACCTCTTTGGACACACCTACTCATTCCAGGGTTTTTCTTTCTTTTTACTATTTTCTACATTGTAAAATAATAGTGAAGACAATAACACATATGGAATCATGTAGTAACCAAAAAACTGTTAAACAAATATTTTAGGAGATTCTTCAAAGTAGCCTTAATGACAGGTTTGCACACTCTTGACATTCTCTCAACCAGCTTCATGCATTTCAATTAACAGGTGTGCTTTGTTAAAAGTTAATTTGTGGATTTTCTTTCCTTAATGCATTTGAGCAAATCAGTTGTTGTGACAAGGTAGGGTTGGAATACAGAAGATAGCCCTATGTCCATATTATGGCAAGAACAGCTCAAATAAGCAAAGAGAAACGACAGTCCATCATTACTTTAAGAAATTAAGGTCAGTCAATCTGGAACGTTTCAAGAACTTTGAAAGTCATTTCAAGTGCAGTTGCAAAAAACATCAAGCGCTATGATGAAACTGGCTCTCATGAGGACCACCACAGGAAAGGAAGACCCAGAGGTACCTCTGCTGCAGAGGAGAAGTTCATTAGAGTTACCAGCCTCAGAAATTGCAGCCCAAATTAAATGCTTCAGAGTTCAAGTAACAGACATCTCAACATCAACTGTTCAGAGGAGACTGCGTGACTCAGGCCTTCATGGTCGAATTCCTGCACAGAAACCACTACTAAAGGACAACAATAATAAGAAGAGACTTACTTGGGCCAAGAACACAAGCAATGCACATTAGACTGGTAGTCTGTCCTTTTTAGAGTCCAAATTTGCAATATTTGGTTCCAACTGCCATGTCTTTGTGAGACGTAGAGTAGGTGAACGGATGATCTCGGCATGTGTGGTTCCCACCGTGAAGCATGGAAGAGCTGGTGTGGGGGTGCTTATCTGGTGACTCATTCTGTGATTTATTTTGAATTCAATGCACCCTTAACTAGCATGGAAACCACAACATTCTGCAGCGATACGCCATCCCATCTGGTATGGGCTTGCTTGTTTTTCAACAGGACAATGACACAACACACCTCCAGGCTGTGTAACGGCTATTTGACCAAGGATGAGAGTGATGGAGTGCTGCATCAGATGACCTGGCCTCCACAATTACCTGAGCTCAACCCAATTGAGATGGTTTGGGATGAGTTGGACTGCAGAGTGAAGGAAAAGCAGCCAACAAGTGCTCAGCATATGTGGGAACTCCTTCAAGACTGTTGGATAAGCATTCCAGGTGAAGCTGGTTGAGAGAATGCCAAGAGTGTGCAAAGCTGTCATGAAGGCAAAGGGTTGCTACTTTGAAGAATCTCAAATATAAAATATATTTGAGTGGCACAGCGGTCTAAGGCACTGCATCTCAGTGCAAGAGGCGTCACTGCAGTCCTTGGTTCGAATCAAGGCTGCATCACATTCGGCCGTGATTGAGAGTCCCATAGGGCGGCGCACAATTGGCCCAGCATCATCCGGGGTAGGCCGTCATTGTAAATAAGAATTTGTTCTTAGCTGACTTGTCTAGTGAAATAAAGGTTAAATAAAAAAATGATTCCATGTGTTATTTCATAGTTTTGATGTCTTCACTATTACTAAAAAAGCATGCAATTGCACCAGTTTTAGTTGGATAGCTCATTTTAATCTGTAGTCCATCTGGGACACAGTCAGTGATTGTCTCATCCCAGACAAGGCATCGAGTCACCTTAGTGCAGGGCTGTTCAATTCCAGACTTGGAGGCCCGAAACACTTGTGTTTTTTTTTTCTACCTGGTAGTTAAACTCACCTGGTGTCCCATGTCTAAATAAGTCCCTTATTAGAAACCACCCAAGCCCTACATTGAACAGCCTTGCCTAAGAGGGCCAGACCAATCCCAAGCCCAGTAGGACAAAGTGTCCACGAGAACGTTCATATATATTGTTGGCAGAACAGAGGGTTGGAGGCACACCAAGGGTGCATCCCAAATGTCACCATATTCCCTATATACTGTAGTGCACTACTTTTGACGAGGATACATAGGCCTTATATAGGAAATATGGTACCATTGGGACGCATGACCAATCACCACCTGGTCCAGACTGCACCCAGTGCCCTCTCTGCCCACTGTAATCTAATTAATGGTCCATGCTCCTTCCAGCAGCCTACATTAAGGGTAGACACCTGGAAGGTAGATGTGAGGGGACTGGAGGCTGCTTAGCTTCTCTCTGATTGGTAAATGTCGGAGAGTCAGAGGTAAGAGACGAGAGGCAGCAGGATAACTAAATTCCCTGGAATGTACACTGTATTAGCTGTGAGGAAAGTCAGATCAGAAGCACCCTCCTGTGAGGGCTAAAGAGAGGAGGTAATGAGTGTCTCTCTCGCTCGGTGTGTGTGGCTACGTTCCTTGGCAGGATAGTCTTCTGTATAATACATCAATTGCACACATTCAGAAGCACTCCACTTCAAGGGCCATGGAGATGGGTGGGGAGGTGGGTAATTTTCTATACATTACAAAAGGTGTGAAGCTACAAGCAGCAGTGGGATTGAAAATATGGCAAATCCTAAATCGCCCGCCTAGCTCTATACTCCCTACTCACCCGTTGATATCTGAAAGTACAACTAAAACAAATATAGTAATGGATAGGCTAGGTAGTTCCTCCATATTGCTTACACCTATCCAATCTTCTCAGATATCCACAAGTGCATAGGGCCTAGGGGTCGATTTGGGATTGGGCTAATCAGGGTAAAAACTATTCAACACACTATAGTCTAATTTGGGTAAAAGCTTATTTGTATATCACATTTTACATTCTCTTTGGCACCTTATATTGTTATTTTCCAAACGGAACAGAATTGGTCATAAAACCCACTCTGGTGTGACGAGACAATGCACAGGTCAGGTAGTAAATGCATAATTAACACATTATACAATGGGTGGGTCTAATCCTGAATGCTGATTGTTACCACCGGCTAAATATATGACCTTAAAATGCCCATTTAATCTGTTCCATCTGACTGCACAATCCACTGTCTCTTCAGCCCAGCCAACCAATTTATAAACTTGATCTCCAATATAAAAAGCCTTTAGACATTTCTTTTTGACTAACATTTAGCTTTCAACAGCAGAGATTTGTATAAACCTTGCTGTTTTTCTCTCCGACATTTGCAACATTGTTTCAATATTCAAATTTGATCTCCAGCTGTCCGATAGTAACGTGTCGGGAGTGTTTCTCCGCCAGTCGAAGTCATGAATCAGCTGGCATCATTTTTATGGATATATACAAAGAAATGTAAATTGAAAAAAGGTAAAACGAAACAAAGTGCAGCTAGTTTGCAGTCTTTCCAGCTTCAGTTTGAAGTTATTGTGTTGTTAGCTGTGTTGTTGGCTAGCTCCTCTGAACAACTGCGTCGTCCTGGCGAGTGAGCACATTTTCTATGCCAGGCAAAATCGCACCTCGTTAGCTCATTGTTATTGATGTATAAAAATAAATGTCCCTAGAAAACAGCTTAAACAAATGCAGATGCAGCTACTTTGCTTTTATTCCGGCTGCACTTTTTGTAAATTAGCCGTAGTTAGCAAGCAAGGGATAAGAACGTTGCCAGCCAGTATAGCAATGGAACATTTAGAACGAATGACTGGGTCGCGTCCATAGATGCATAACAAAAAGACAGAACGACTGGGTTGCGTCTCTGAACCGAACCGATAGAATGACAAGTCGGCTTGGGTAGCAACCCTAGATTTGCGTCAGGACTATATCTTGTGGAAGGATGAAATAGAAATAAATTAATCAAAATAACATTTATGAAAATATGCCAATAATTATTTGAGTATGTTGGTAACCCATTGTATAAAAGTGATAACGCCCTCTTAGCCGGATTGGAGGATATATTGGCCCTAGCCAATATATCCTCCAAACACCGCTTCTCGTGCATTATCACTTAAATAACCACATAGTGATATATTGGCATATGGTGACATACTGTATATTTTAACTAGCCCTGATACAAGGAAAACTATATTCCAAAACATTCCATACAGAAACTGTAATCAAGTTTCAATACTTAATTTCCATACCACTCAAAGGTTTTGGAAAATT
Source organism: Salmo trutta (assembly GCF_901001165.1). NCBI lineage: Eukaryota > Metazoa > Chordata > Actinopteri > Salmoniformes > Salmonidae > Salmo > Salmo trutta. Next base: position 44,326,845 of record NC_042974.1, on the reverse strand, counting down.
GGCTATGTGCAGTTCAAAAATAAAACGTCAAACTAAAATATAGTCTTCTTTTTAAGTATAATTATGTTTTCCACTTTGTTTTCCTAAGTTAATTGTTGCCATCTGCCCTGTTCTGAAAGCCTCTGATCACCCCACGGAGACAAACAAAGTTTAATGACTGCCACCAGTCCAGCCTGCCGCTCTATGCAGCCATTATGGTTTCTAAAAGAAGAATCCAATACATTCAGCATCCAACTAGCAATAAAACAACGAAAGAAATTAAGAAGAACTCCTCCTCAGCAACTAGGTAAAGTGGGTTACTGTGTTGTCGGGTAGTGATTTTACAGAGACGGAGCTTCTCACATCAATTAAAGCCACAGTCTGAGATCTGGGAATACTGTATGTTTAATGTTCATTAGGGTCAGATTGGTCCAAGTGAGCCCTTTTGTCAGATGTTTAATGTAGACTTTAAATAAGGTGAAAGACAGAGACAGACTCATATACTGATAGACTTGGGTCTGTCTATCTTTTGCGTTGGGGTTATGTTGATTGTAGGCTACTGTAAAGGCCAAATCTGTGGAGCCAGCTGTGGCTCGATTGATTTGAAAACTCAATGCAATGGTGTGTGTGTGAGTAAGGGTGTGTGTGTACTGTACACACAGTGTACAAAACATTAGGAACACCTTCCTACAGTGAGGGGAAAAAGGTATTTGATCCCCTGCTGATTTTGTACGTTTGCCCACTGACAAAGAAATGATCAGTCTATAATTTTAATGGTAGGTTTATTTGAACAGTGAGAGAGAGAATAACAACAAAAAAATCCTGAAAAACGAATGTCAAAAATTGTATAAAATGATTTGCATTTTAATGAGGGAAATAAGTATTTGACCCCTCTGCAAAACATAACTTAGTACTTGGTGGCAAAACCCTTGGTGGCAATCAGAGGTCAGATGTTTCTTGTAGTTGGCCACCAGGTTTGCACACATCTCAGGAGGGATTTTGTCCCACTCCTCTTTGCAGATCTTCTCCAAGTCATTAAGGTTTCGAGGCTGACGTATGGCAACTCGAACCTTCAGCTCCCTCCACAGATTTTTTATGGGATTAAGGTCTGGAGACTGGCTAGGCCACTCCAAGACCTTAATGTGCTTCTTCTTGAGCCACTCCTTTGTTGCCTTGGCCGTGTTTTTTGGATCATTGTCATGCTGGAATACCCATCCACGACCCATTTTCAATCCCCTGGCTGAGGGAAGGATGTTCTCACCCAAGATTTGACGGTACATGGCCCTGTCGATCGTCCCTTTGATGCGGTGAAGTTGTCCTGTCCCCTTAGCAGAAAAACACCCCTCAAAGCATAATGTTTCCACCTCCATGTTTGACGGTGGGGATGGTGTTCTTGGGGTCATAGGCAGCATTCCTCCTCCTCCAAACACGGCGAGTTGAGTTGATGCCAAAGAGCTCCATTTTGGTCTCATCTGACCACAACACTTTCACCCAGTTGTCATCTGAATCATTCAGATGTTAATTGGCAAACTACAGACGGGCATGTATATGTGCTTTCTTGAGCAGGGGGACCTTGCGGGCGCTGCAGGATTTCAGTACTTCACGGCGTAGTGTGTTACCAATTGTTTTCTTGGTGACTATGGTCCCGGCTGCCTTGAGATCATTGACAAGATTCTCCCGTGCAGTTCTGGGCTGATTCCTCACCGTTCTCATGATCATTGCAACTCCACGAGGTGAGATCTTGCATGGAGCCCCAGGCCGAGGGAGATTGACAGTTCTTTTGTGTTTCTTCTATTTGCGAATAATCGCACCAACTGTTGTCACCTTCTCACCAAGCTGCTTGGCGATGGTCTTGTAGCCCATTCCAGCCTTGTGTAGGTCTACAATCGTGTCCCTGACATCCTTGGAGAGCTCTTTGGCCTTGGCCTCCCTTTAAGAGTGTGCTCCTAATCTCAGCTCGTTACCTGTATAAAAGACACCTGGGAGCCAGAAATCTTTCTGATTGAGAGAGGGTCATATACTTATTTCCCTCATTAAAATGCAAATCAATTTATAACATTTTTGACATGCGTTTTTCTGGATTTTTTGTTGTTGTTATTCTGTCTCTCACTGTTCAAATAAACCTATCATTAAAATTATAGACAGATAATTTTCTTTGTCAGTGGGCAAATGTAGAAAATCAGCAGGGGATCAAATACTTTTTTCCCTCACTGTAATATTGCGTCCATGTCTCAATTGTCTCAAGGCTTAAAAATACATCTTTCATCTGTCTTCTCCCCTTCATATACACTGATTGAAGTGGATTTAACAATTGACATCAATAAGAGATCGTAGCTTTCACATGGATTCACCTGGCCATAGCACGGCATTATTTCTCAAGAGATATAGACCATATAAAGGCTTTATGAAGGCTATTAAGGGTTATAAATGGCCTTAAGTTGTTTGTTTGGTAACACTATTTGGATAGTCCATTTGTAGATGCTCTACAGACTATAGTTGAAATGTTACTCATAGTCCATCTACTAACCCTTACTCTACAGTTATGGCCAAAAGTTCTGAGAATGACACACATATTAATTTTCACAAAGTCTGCTGCCTCAGTTTGTATAATGGCAATTTGCAGATACTCCAGAATGTTATGATGAGTGACCAGATGAATTGCAATTAATTGCAAAGTCCCCCTTTGCCATGCAAATGAACTGAATCCCCAAAAAACATTTCCACTGCATTTCAGCCCTGCCACAAAAGGACCAGCTGACATTATGTCAGTGATTCTCGTTAACACAGGTGTGAGTGTTGACGAGGACAAGGCTGTAGATCACTCTGTCATGCTGATTGAGTTTGAATAACAGACTGGAAGCTTCAAAAGGAGGGTGGTGCTTGGAATCATTGTTCTTCCTCTGTCAATCATGGTTAACTGCATGGAAACACGTGCCGTCATTGCTTTGCACAAAAAGTGCTTCACAGGCAAGGATATTGCTGCCAGTAAGATTGCACCTAAATCAACCATTTATTGGATCATCAGGAACTTCAAGGAGAGCGGTTCAATTGTTGTGAAGAAGGCTTCAGGGCGCCCAAGAAAGTCCATCAAGCGCCAGGACCGTCTCCAAAAGTTGATTCAGCTGCGGGATCGGGGCACCACCAGCACAGAGCTTGCTCAGGAATGGCAGCAGGCAGGTGTGAGTGCATCTGCATGCACAGTGAGGCGAAGACTTTTGGAGGATGGCCTGGTGTCAAGAAGGGCAGCAAGAAGCCACTTCTCTCCAGGAAAAACATCAGGGACCGACTGATATTCTGCAGAAGGTACAGGGACTGGACTGCTGAGGACTGGGGTAAAGTCATTTTCTCTGATGAATCACCTTTCCAAATGTTTGGGGCATCCGGAAAAGCTCCGGAGAAGACAAGGTGAGCGCTACCATCAGTCCTGTGTCATGCCAACAGTAAAGCATCCTGAGACCATTCATGTGTGGGGTTGCTTCTGGTAGTGGGCTCACTCACAATTTTGCCTAAGAACACAGCCATGAATAAAGAATGGTACCAACACATCCTCCAAGAGCAACTTCTCCCAACCATCCAGGAACAGTTTGGTGACGAACAATGCCTTTTCCAGCATGATGGAGCACCTTGCCATAAGGCAAAAGTGATAACTAAGTGGCTCGGGGAACAAAACACCGATATTTTGGGTCCATGGCCAGGAAACTCCCCAGACCTTAATCCCATTGAGAACTTGTGGTCAATCCTCAAGAGGCGGGTGGACAAACAAAAACCCACAAATTCTGACAAACTCCAAGCATTGATTATGCAAGAATGGGCTGCCATCAGTCAGGATGTGGCCCAGAAGTTAATTGACAGGGCAGATTGCAGAGGTCTTGAAAAAGAAGGGTCAACACCGCAAATATTGACTCTTTGCATCAACTTCCTGTAATTGTCAATAAAAGCCTTTGACACTTATGAAATGCTTGTAATTATACTTCAGTATTCCATAGTGACATCTGACAAAAATATCTGAAGACACTGAAGCAACAAACTTTGAAAATTAATATTTGTGTCATTCTCAAAACTTTTGGCCACGACTGTAAATCTAACCCTAACCTTAACCTTAGCAAGCATTTGCTTATTAACAGACAGTTTGTTGATAGTCATACTATCTGTATAGCATCTACAAATCTGGACTATCCAAATAAAGTGTGAGAATTCGTTTAAAGTGGGCTTTAAAGAGTGCCTGTTGAATGACATAAAATATTTTTTATGCCAGTGGGACCAGAAGACTGCTATTGGTTGTTCACTGTGAGATAACAGTAGTAATATTGAGTCCGTAACCGAGAGGAAGGGATTATCTAGAGGGCCTCGGGGCAGTCACACTAACATCAAACAGACTACTGGAATCACTTTCAACTGGCTCCAACTGTGTGCGTGTGCTTGTGACTGGGCTGGGCCAGTGTGAGTCACGAGTCAAGCACGCCTCACATATCTATGAATGTTTGATATGTGTCAGACTGACACTAGATACAATCCTATTGAGTTTTACCCTCTCCATCTGAACATCCGGTCCTAATGGCCTGGTACTCAGGACTCTATTGTCCCTCTAACCACTTTGACATCAATGCAAATGCAATTGAAAATCACATCAAGCACTTATCATCAAAACAGTATTTGGTAGTTATTAGAATCCCCATTCACTGCTTCAAAAGCAGCAGCTACTTTTCCTGGGGTCCACATGTAACATGACATAATACATAGTACAGAACATTATTAGTCAAGGACTGGAATACATTTAAAACGTCACACACAGCCTACATATCAGTACATGCACACTATCTAGGTCTAATACATAGTACAGAACATTAGTCAAGGACTGGAATACATTTTAAATGTCACACAGCCTACATATCAGTACATATATACTATCTAGGTCTAATACTTAGTACAGTGCAAATTACAATACAAGATACAGTATATAAAATGGCTGCGTCTCTTCACAGTCCCCTTTGTGCAGTGTTTTTTATCTGTTTTTTTAACTGTCTATTGCTAGCTTGAGTTACCTGAGATGGCGCAGAGTTTCATGTAGTCGTGGCTCTATTTAATACTGTGCCTTTCCCAGCCTCTGTTCTGGACCTGGGGACTGTGAAGAGACCTCTGGTTGCATGTGTTGTGTGTCTGAACTGTTTGTCAGCTGCTTGAACAGACAGTTCGGTACCTTCAACACGTCAATACCACGCAGAAAGACCAATAGTGATGCAGTCGATCTCTCCTCAACTTTGAGCCAAAAGAGACTGACATGCATTTTACTGACACTTTTCTTCCGTGTACATCTAAGTGCAATATGAGCTGCTTTGTTCTGAACCAACTGCAATTTACCCATGTCATTCTTTGCTGCACATGACCACACCGCTGAGCAGTAGTCTAGGTGCGACAAAACTAAGGCCTGTAGGACCTGTCTCATCAACTGAGATGTTTGAATTAGCCTTCAAAACTGATCGGCGGGAAATCACGCGGCCTCCATTCACTATTCGAGTGCATAAAGATTACGTCTTTTTTCACCGTTCCTGCATATTTGATAATGGACCAGTCTAAATTGAAACAAATGTTACATATTAGTGAAGACAATATTAAATTGAGAGTAGTCTGATGGGTGAAAATATGATCTCTTGATTCGAGAACAGCTGTGCAGCCTGAGGCAAGGAACAGAGCACAAGCTTTTTCTGGTACTTTCTCAAATCATCCATAGCCTATAGTCGCATCATGCAGCCATATATGTTTTGATTTGTAAGACATACTAAGGTTTGTATCATTCACAACTAAAGTTGCTAAATAACTCTAAATCTAGCATATTGCACCTGTTTCAAATGATCACTTTTAAGCTCAACCTGCCACTTCATATGCACGTTCGCTCCATAATGGAAAAATTATCCTTTCTATTTTATTCAGCCAAGTTCAGTTATTTTCTTCTTGCTATAAAATCATATTTAAAAAAAATGACACGGGTCTCAGAAGCAAGAACAAGCCTACAACCTATGGCACAGAGCATAGCCAGATAGCATAGGCCTAAATTAGGCCAACTCATATTTTGTTCTTCTGAAATACATTTAATTCATATCATAATATTTCTTTAGACCTGACTAAAATAAATAATGGATTTATTGTGATGGTGTGTATTAAATTATTTATTAGACTTTTTTTAATGTAGATGTTCCAAAGGTGAGCATCAGAGGCTTGTATGTGTGGAGGCCTGGAGATGCTAAACATGTTTATGTTAGTTAATGATCAATTACCGTGAGACCAGCAGTCTTTTGCATGACAATAACGGGCTGGCAAAATTTCATGACAGCTACAGTCCTAGGCACACACAGACAATCCATGAATCAAGACTTAAAAATCCTTCTTTAACCAGTCTCCTCCCCTTCATCTAAACTGATTTGAAGTTGATTTAACAAGTGACATCAATAAGGGATCATAGCTTTCACCTGGATTCACCTGGCCAGTCTGTCATGGAAAGAGCAGGTGTTCTTAATGTTTTGTATACTCAGTATAGCGTGAAAAACCAAATAATATGCAAAGTTGAGCCTTCATTCGTCCCTATTTTCATTTTCAGCAGATAAAAAGGAAGGAGATAAATCATATTAAACACCAAGAAATCCTCCTTTCATATTGTTCTTGAAATTTTGGCTTTGGACTAAATCTACAGATATGAAATGCTGGGGCAAAATACTGCCATGATCCCAACTTTATTTTCTCTTCTCTCACTGTGCACCTGTTGAAACAGAAACATGTAGGACTGTGGAGACGGGATGCCAGATCATGAGAAACAGTTAAAAGTAACAATAAAACAGATGTTTTATTTCATTGGTAGTTGTGTACTTTCATTTCAATAAACTGATAGACATGGTAACCAAATTGGTAAAATGTGTATATCAAAAAATTCACCACCTTCCTTAATGTAAATATATCTTGTTTTCCAGACACTTTGACGTCGGGCTGTATCACTGGCTAATCAGGTGAGACTCATTTTCAACATTTCCTAAAAATGTGTATGATAATTTTAAATAGGAAAAACCTATATAGACAAATTAAGAGCAATTGTGTTAGAAATGCTATACCAAAGGATTGACATTTGCGTAGACATTTGATACCACATGATTGAAGTACAGTTGAAGTTGGAAGTTTACATACACTTAGATTGGAGTCATTAAAACTCGGTTTTTCAACCACTCCACAAATTTCTTGTTAACAAACTATAGTTTTGGCAAGTTGGTTAGGACATCTACTTTGTTCATGACACAAGTCATTTTTCCAACAATTGTTTACAAACAGATTATTTCACTTATAACTCACTAAGAAACAGACGCGTTCTTTGTACTTTGGTGTGAAAAGTGCAAGTCAATCCCAGAACAACAGCAAAGGACCTTGTGAAGATGCTGGAGGAAGCAGGTACAAAAGTATCTATATCCACAGTAAATGAGTCCTATATCGACATAACCTGAAAGGCCGCTCATCATGGAAGAAGCCACTGCTCCAAAACCGCCATAGAAACGCCAGACTACGGTTTGCAACTGCACATGGGGACAAATATCGTACTTTTTGGAGAAATGTCCTCTGGTGGAACAAAAATAGAACTGTTTAGCCATAATGACCATCGTTATGTTTTCTATGTTTATGTGTTGTGGAAAAAGGGGAGCACCATCCCAACCATGAAGCACGGGGGTGGCAGCATCATGTTGTGGGGGTGCTTTACTGCAGGAGGGACTGGTGCACTTCACAAAATAGATGGCATCATGAGGAAGGACAATTTTGTTGATATATTGAAGCAACATCTCAAGACATCAGTCAGGAAGTTAAAGCTTGGTCGCAAATGGGTCTTCCAAATGGACAATGACCCCAAGCATACTTCCAAAGTTCTGGCAAAATGTGTGGGCAGAACTGAAAAAGTGTGTGCGTACAAACCTGACTCAGTTACACCAGCTCTGTCAGGAGGAATGGGCCAAAATTCACCCAACTTATTGTGGGAAGCTTGTGGAAGGCTACCCGAAACGTTTGACCCAAGTTAAGCAATTTAAAGGCAATGCTACCAAATACTAATTGAGTGTATGTAAACTTCTGACTCACTGGGAATGTGATGAAATAAATAAAAGCTGAAATGAATCATACTCTCAACCAATATTCGGACATTTCACATTCTTAAAATAAAGTGGTGATCCTAACTGACCTGAGCCAGGGAATTGTTACTAGGATTAAATGTCAGGAATTGTGAAAAACGGAGTTTAAATGTATTTGGCTAAGGTGTATGTAAACTTCCGACTTCAACTGTATGTGTAGAAATTTGTTACCACAGGATTGGAAAAATGCAACACAATTGAAATATATGGTTTTGATGCCTTCCTGCAACATCAGCATGTTTCAAATTAACATGGGCGGGAAAGGGAATTTGAAAAACTGTGGTATGAAATGAAAGTGTATTTCCTTCAAGCCTTTTAAATTTATTAGGGGTTCAAGCAGTGAAACTGGGTGAAACCCTATTGTATTTGTTGGCCTTCATTATTTCGGTTCTCCGTGGATGTGGTGATAAATGAAAATCCCCATAAGGCCTAGGAGGGTGCAACTTGGCATGATGGTAAAGGCCCATGGGCTACACCCTCTCATGCAATGCCATGCTAATTGGCCAGATGGTAGCACTATAACAAGCAATTGAAAGTGCAATCTTTGAAAGGTCACACCCTTCACCCTGTTTGACCGTCATGAAATTCGATACATAGGCCCCTCTCCTCACAAGGAACAAATTTGGAACCATATTATCTGACATTATGGAATTTTTGCCATTTAGAATTTTGTGAAAAACACTTAAAACACTACTCCTCTGGCACCGAATGACCGATCTGAACAAAACTTGATATATATATATATATATATATATATATATATATATACATATACACACACACTGCTCCAAAAAATAAAGGGAACACTAAAATAACACATCCTAGATCTGAATGAATGAAATAATCTTATTAAATACTTTTTTCTTTACATAGTTGAATGTGCTGACAACAAAATCACACAAAAATAATCAATGGAAATCCAATTTATCAAGCCATGGCGGTCTGGATTTGGAGTCACACTCAAAATTAAAGTGGAAAACCACACTACAGGCTGATCCAACTTTGATGTAATGTCCTTAAAACAAGTGAAAATGAGGCTCAGTAGTGTGTATGGCCTCCACGTGCCTGTATGACCTCCCTACAACGCCTGGGCATGCTCCTGATGAGGTGGCGGATGGTCTCCTGAGGGATCTCCTCCCAGACCTGGACTAAAGCATCCGCCAACTCCTGGACAGTCTGTGGTGCAACGTGGCGTTGGTGGATGGAGCGAGACATGATGTCCCAGATGTGCTCAATTGGATTCAGGTCTGGGGAACGGGCAGGCCAGTCCATAGCATCAATGCCTTCCTCTTGCAGGAACTGCTGACACACTCTAGCCACATGAGGTCTAGCATTGTCTTGCATTAGGAGGAACCCAGGGCCAACCACACCAGCATATGGTCTCACAAGGGGTCTGAGGATCTCATCTCGGTACCTAATGGCAGTCAGGCTACCTCTGGCGAGCACATGGAGGGCTGTGCGGCCCCCCAAAGAAATGCCACCCCACACCATGACTGACCCACCGCCAAACCGGTCATGCTGGAGGATGTTGCAGGCAGCAGAACGTTCTCCACGGCGTCTCCAGACTCTGTCACGTCTGTCACATGTGTTCAGTGTGAACCTGCTTTCATCTGTGAAGAGCACAGGGCGCCAGTGGCGAATTTGCCAATCTTGGTGTTCTCTGGCAAATGCCAAACGTCCTGCACGGTGTTGGGCTGTAAGCACAACCCCCACCTGTGGACGTCGGGCCCTCATACCACCCTCATGGAGTCTGTTTCTGACCGTTTGAGCAGACACATGCCCATTTGTGGCCTGCTGGAGGTCATTTTGCAGGGCTCTGGCAGTGCTCCTCCTGCTCCTCCTTGCACAAAGGCGGAGGTAGCGGTCCTGCTGCTGGGTTGTTGCCCTCCTACGGCCTCCTCCACGTCTCCTGATGTACTGGCCTGTCTCCTGGTAGCGCCTCCATGCTCTGGACACTACGCTGACAGACACAGCAAACCTTCTTGCCACAGCTCGCATTGATGTGCCATTCTGAATGAGCTGCTACCTGAGCCACTTGTGTGGGTTGTAGACTCCGTCTCATGCTACCACTAGAGTGAAAGCACCGCCAGCATTCAAAAGTGACCAAAACATCAGCCAGGAAGCATAGGAACTGAGAAGTGGTCTGTGGTCACCACCTGCAGAACCACTCCTTTATTGGGGGTGTCTTGCTAATTGCCTATAATTTCCACCTGTTGTCTATTCCATTTGCACAACAGCATGTGAAATGTATTGTCAATCAGTGTTGCTTCCTAAGTGGACAGTTTGATTTCACAGAAGTGTGATTGACTTGGAGTTACATTGTGTTGTTTAAGTGTTCCCTTTATTTTTTTGAGCAGTGTATATAGATAGCATCTATAGATCAAGGTCTCTCAACACAATATTTTCTAGGCTAGCATCTCAAATAACATGGCCGCTACTAACCAATAAACATTCACTTGGGCGTGGTCTGGCACATAAACACACATAAATCACACACACATATTTGTATTGTAACAAAACGTAATACACATGTTCCAAACATTGTCAAGACAACATATGCAAGCACATTCTGATCAACCATGTGGTGGCGCTATACCGGGCACATGATCCTACTATCTTTTGATCTGTTTGACTGAGTGATTATGGTTGTCACACTTGCTCGGGATGAGTGTAGCTAACCTGTAGAGTATGGTTCAGTTTGGCCGCATGGTGGCGCTGTTGGGCAAAACAAAGTATTGTAAAATATTGTGTTTGCATTGTATGTGTGAACAGCGACTGCGGGGCTCAGGGTAGAACCTGTAAAACAATAATAACCAACCTGTGTTCAATTAGTATCTCTGTTCAAAAACAATGTTGGCGGTTTTTGTCTTTGTGGATTGTCCTTTCCTACTTGTCCCTAATGTTCAGAGAGGAAGCGGTACATAACCAAGTGAAGTTAACAAAGTGTACCTTGGAGGCATATATATATTTTTAATTAACTACCTCAGATACTGTACAATTATTTTATGTTGTTACTTTAAACTGCAGTTTGTGGGTGCTCAGCTTAGTTCGAAAAGATTCAAACACATACCTTACTTACATGAGATTCATTTTCACAATCAATGTGCTGAATCAGTGGGAAGCTTTTTTCCCCCCCACACAACGAAAGCAGCATAGAAATATGGTCTTTGAGTTCCTCTATTAAATATGTGTCCGTGTACATCTGGGAAGCGCTGTTTGTACTCCTGTGAGCACATTCATTGTTGAATATTCAAGAGCTCAGTAAAATTCCCTGTACAAAAACACACGTCATTACTACCTACATAGGCTTGTGCCAATGTGGATCTCCAGCAAACAAAAGATGTTTGATCCACTGCTGTATTTGCATGTATTCATTATTACGCTGTGTATTGCCATCACAGGTGAACCACTTGTGTGGCATATTTTTTTGTATTTTTTGCTTTGTTCGAAAAATGCTCATCTCTTTGAATATGCGCATATAAAACACATGCATAATGAATCTGTGTTCATTTCTACTTTTAGTTTTTCTGTGTTTTTAATGATGGACAATAAGCTCTGAATGTGTTAGTTTGGGCTCCATGCTCGGATTTGGTGATTGCATTTGGAAAAAGGTTCTTCACCTTGGGTTACCACACCATCATTATCAGGTCTGTCACCTGCCATAATGTCCCCAGTGAAGAGATCCATCAACCTGAACTTGAAGGGCCAGGTTCCTGGACCAAGATTAAGGCTAGTCCTGGACTAACCTATATATTTTCAATCGGAGGTCTCGATTGAAAATTGATTTTTTTCTACAGGAATAGACCTGTTCTGTGTTTTCCTGCCCAATTCAATCAAAACCAGTGACTAGAGATAAAGCATTATTGTGCTCTAAGAATGCAGTCATGGTCTCTGCCATTACATACAATGCTTTGAATTATATACTGAACGAAAATATAAATGCAACATATAAAGTGTTGGTCCAATGTTTCATGAGCTGAAATAAATGATCCCAGAAATGTTTAATTCACAGAAAAAGCTTATTTCTCTGATTTTGTGCACAAATTTGTTTACATCCCTGTTAGTGAGCGTTTCTCCTTTACCAAGATAATCCATCCATCCTGACAGGTGTGGTATATCAAGAAGCTGATTAAACAGCATGATCATTATGCAGGTGCACCTTGTGCTGGGGACAATAAAAGGCCACTCTAAAACACAATGCCACATATGTCTCAAGTTTTGAGGGAGCGTGCAATTGGCATGCTGACTGCAGGAATGTCCACTAGAGCTGTTGCCAGAGAATTGAATGTTAATTTCTCTACCATAAGCCGCCTCAAACGTCATTTTAGAGAATTTGGCAGTATGTCCAACTGGCCTCACAACCGCAGACGACGTCTAACCATGCCAGCCTTGGACCTCCACATCGGGCTTATTCAACTGCGGGATTGTCTGAGACCAGCCACCTGGACAGCTGATGAAACTGGGTTTACCAACCAAAGAATTTCTGCACAAATTGTCAGAAACCGTCTAAGGCAAGCTCATCTGCGTGCTCGTCTTCCTCACCTGGGTCTTGACCTGACTGCAGTTCGGCGTTGTAACCGGCTTCAGTGGGCAAATGCTAACCTTCGATGGCAACTGGGCACGCTGGAGAAGTGTGATCTTAACGGATGTATCCCGGTTTCAACTCAACCGGGCAAATGGCAGAAAGCGTGCATGGTGTTGTGTGGACGAGCGGTTTGCTGATGTCAACGTTGTAAACAGAGTGCCCCGTGGTGGTGGTGGGGTTATCGTATGGGCAAGCATAAACTACGGACAACAAACAATTGCATTTTATCGATTTCAATTTGAATGCACAGAGGTACCGTGACGAGATCCTGAGGCCCATTGTCATGCAATACATCATGTTTCAGTATGATAATGCACAGCACCATGTCGCAAGGATCTGTACAAAATTCCTGGAAGCTGAAAATGTCCCAGTTTTTCCACGGCCTGCAAACAAATTTTTGGAATTCTCTGGATTGACATGTACAGCAGCGTGTTCCAGTTCCCGCCAATATCCAGAAACTTCGCACAACCATTGAAGAGTAGAACAACATTCCGCGGGCCACAATCAACAACCTGATCAACTCTATGCGAAGGAGATGTGTCGTGCTGCATGAGACAAATGGTGGTCACACCAGATACTGACTGGTTTTCTGATCTACGCCCCTAATTGTTTTTTAAATCTGTGACGAACAGATGCATATCTCTATTCCCAGTCATGTAAAATCCCTAGATTAGGGCCTAATGAATTTATTTCAATTGACTGATTTCCTTATATGAACTTGTAACATTTTTGAAATTGTAATTTTTTTTCTCACAATTCCTGACATTTAATCCTAGTAAAAAGTCCCTATCTTAGGTCAGTTAGGATCACCACTTTATTTTAAGAATGTGAAATGTCAGAATAATAGTAGAGATTTATTTCAGCTTTTATTTCTTTCATCACATTCCCAGTGGGTCAGAAGTTTACATACACTCAATTAGTAATTGGTAGCATTGCCTTGAAATTGTTTAACTTGGGTCAAAAGTTTCGGGTAGCCTTCCACAAGCTTCCCACAATAAGTTGGGTGAATTTTGGCCCATTCCTCCTAACAGAGCTGGTGTAACTGAGTCATGTTTGTAGGCCTCCTTCCTCGCACATGCTTTTTCAGTTCTGCCTACAAATTTTCTATAGGATTGAGGTCAGGGCTTTGTGATGGCCACTCCAATACCTTGACTTTGTTGTCCTTAAGCCATTTTGCCACAACTTTGGAAGTATGCTTGGGGTCATTGTCCATTTGGAAGACCCATTTGCGACCAAGCTTTAACTTCCTGACTGATGTCTTGAGATGTTGCTTCAATATATCCACACAATAGTCCTCCCTCACGATGCCATCTATTTTGTGAAGTGCACCAGTCCCTCCTGCAGCAAAGCACCCCCAGAGCATGATGCTTCCACCCCCGTGCTTCACGGTTGGGATGGTGTTCTTCAGCTTGCAAGCGTTCCCCTTTTTCCTCCAAACATAACGATGGTCATTATGGCCAAACGGTTCTATTTTTGTTTCATCAGACCAGAGGACATTTCTCCAAAAAGTACGATCTTTGTCCCCATGTGCAGTTACAAACCATAGTCTGGCTTTTTTTATGGCGGTTTTGGAGCAGGGGCTTCTTCCTTGAGCCATGGCATCATTTTCTGGAATTTTACAAGCTGTTTAAAGGCACAGTCAACTTCATGTATGTAAACCTCTGACCCACTGGAATTGTGATACAATTAATTATAAATTAAATAATCTGTCTGTAAACAATTTTTGGAAAAAGTACTTGTGTGACGCACAAAGAAGATGTCCTAACCGACTTGCCAAAACTATAGTTTGTTAACAAGAAATTTGTGGAGTGGTTGAAACACTTAGGTTGGAGTCATTAAAACTAGTTTATGTAAACTTCCGACTTAAACTGTATAGGTAAAATGCTTTGAACACTTGTAATAACACTATATAAAAGTTATCCATGACCATCATTATTATCCATATCCATGTTATAATGGAAGTTGGGTACCCTCCAGCTCTGAACACTGATACAATGTCCATCTCTAGCGGTTTCCCTCTTCCTTCATATTCCCCACCTTTTTTAAAGCACTCTTAAAGGTTTCTTCTGATGAAATGTTTTCTGATTGTGATGCTCGGCTCACCGGTGTCAACACCAAATTATATGCTCAATGCCCACGTCCCCAGCTCGCCAAAGTGGTGCTGAAGTAGTTCTAATGCAGTTTTAAATCCGCTTTAATTGTCTGTAGCATCCCTGCATGTGTTAAAGGTCCTGTTCCTCAGCTCTCTTAAGGCATTCAAATGGCTGTCTTCTCTCCCACGTAGGCTGCCTGTTGCATTGTCGCCATCGTCTCCACTCATACACCACTATAAGGCTTCATCAGCTCTCTTAATGCTACAATCTGGGATTCGATTATCAGTGGGTATACTGGATATCATACATTTTAAAGACCAAAATTGTATGTACCAATCACAGACGGTAGCTTTTAATGTTGTCGCCATGCAAATAGCCTCAGCCCACCTGAGGGATCTTGGAAAGCATGTAAAAGCTTAGAATAAGTGATGGGGTGTTTAAACCAGTGCACAGCTGTTAAACAAGACTAAATAAAATGAAGGGACAGTACCCTTTATAGATCTCATTGCTCTATTAAAGGTGATTGATTAAGTTCTATTACACATTTCGGAACATGTTAACCTTGGTGACAAAGCTAGTCAGGTAAATGTACTCTCTTTTTGTGATGTATTTTTTGCGGTGCATTTCAAAGGAAAACGCTGCCGTTTGTATTGAAGGAAGGCTCCCAAAATGCAGGCTCATCATTCAGATGCAGATGTTTCCACTGCAGCTCTCCAGCGCACACACACACACACACACACACACACACACACACCCCAGCAGGCTGTCAGTTAAGCTGCAGGACGCTAGCTAACTTTCTGATATAGCAGCACAGTGAGATAGTAGCGGACCTGAGTTTAAATACTATTTGAAATCATTTCAAAATGACCTAGATTGCCTGGAGTGCCAGACAGGCAAGGCTTTCCACTTGAGACTTTGCTGTTGATTCCATTGCAACGGATAAGCTTAGTCAAGCTCAGCTAAAGCATTTGAAATTGTTTATTTTAACCCAGGTCTAAGCAGCAGCACGGTGAGATACTAGCGAGGGCCCCAGGGGACACATACACAGACCATACAGAGCTCTAGTAATAATAACAGGACAAATCTCTCCCCATCTGAAATAGTGGTCATTATTCACACTGGTTGCGTACCAAATGGCATCCTATTCCCTATTTAGTGCACTACTCTTGATCAGGGCCCATAGGACCTTGTAGGAGCCAGTCTCCTTAACCAGGGATGTGTATCTAGAGATGTGACGTTAACGTTAAGATGAAGGGGCAATACGTTACTGAAGGGGTTACTACATTCAGCGTTTTTCCCCCTATCTGTTTATTACTGCTTTTGTGTATTTAGCAGGGCTGTCCACATACTTTTGTATATATAGTGTATACAGTGCATTTAGGAAGTATTCAGCCCCCTTAACTTTTTATACATTTTGTTATGTTACAGCCTTATCCTAAAATTGTTTTAAGTCAAGGGGGCTGAATACTTTCTGAATGCAATGTATACACTATATATAAAAAAAGTGTGTGGATAGCCCTTCAAATTAGTGGATTCGGCTATTTCAGCCACACCAGTTGCTGACAGGTGTATACAATTGAGCACACAGCCATGCAATCTCCATAGATAAACATTGGCAGTAGAATGGCCTTACTGAAGAGCTCAGTGACTTTCAACGTGGCACCGTCATAAGATGCCACCTTTCCATAGGATGCCACCTTGCCCTGCTAAACCTTCCCTGGTCAACTGTAAGTGCTGTTATTGTGGAAATGTGTAGGAGTGACAACTGCTCAGCCGCAAAGTGATAGGACAATTAAGCTCACAGAATGGGACCGCCAAGTACTGAAGCACGTAAAAATTGTCTGTTCTCGGTTCCAAACTGCCTCTGGACGCAACATCAGCACAATAACTGTTCATCGGGATTTATGAAATGTGTTTCCATGGCCGAGCAGCCGCACACAAGCCTAAGCTCACCATGAACAATGCCAAGCGTCGGCTGGAGTGGTGTAAAGCTCGCCGCCATTGGACTTTGGGGGATTGGAAACACGTTTTGTGGAGTGATGAATCACGCTTCACCATCTGGCAGTCCGACAGACAAATCTGATTTTGGCAGATGCCATGAGAACGCTACCTGACTGAATGTTCGGTCTAGGCCCCTTAGTTCCAGTGAAGGGAAATGTTAATGCTACAGCATACAATGACATTCTAGACGATTCTGGGCTTTAAACTTTGTGGCAATAGTTTGGGAAAGGCCCTTTCCTGTTTCAGCATGACAATACCCCATGCACAAAGGGAGGTCCATACACAAATTATTTGTTGATCTGTGTGGAAGAACTTGACTGGCCTGCATAGAGCCCTTATCTCAACTCCATTGAACACCTTTGGGATGAATTGGAACACCGACTGCGAGCCAGGCCTAATCGCCCAACATCAGTGCCTGACTTCACTAATGCTCTTATTGCTGAATGGAAGTAAGTCTCTGCAGCAATGTTCCAACATCTAGTGGATAGCCTTCCCAGAAGAGTGGAGGCTGTTATAGCAGCAAAGAGGGGACCAACTCCATATTAATGCCCATGATTTTGGAATGAGCTGTTCGATGAGCAAGTGTCCACATACTTTTGATCATGTAGTGCATCTACTGCTGTACATATCATTCTTAATATTCCTTGTCTAAGTTTATCTGGTATAGATGCATATAGATTGTATTTGGATTACTGTTACAGTGCTATTTGGGTTGTTAGATTATTTGTGTTTTTAAAATAATGTGTTCATTTTTGGTTATTTGTCGATAGGTTTGACATTTTACTGCGTTGTTTGGAGCTAGTAGCAAGCATTTCGCTGCACCCTCTATAACATCTGCTAAACTATGTACGCAACCAATACACTTTGGGTCCAGAACTAGCTCTGTCTTGACCCCATTGGTTGACGAGCACAAGCGAATTACTGTTGTTCAAGCTGATGGTGACCAAGAATAATAACATGTACAAAAAGGGCTTGCATCCCAAACACACATAATCCAAGAAACGTGGGCAGGCCTGTCTGGCCTAGAAGTTCTCATGCTGCCATCACCTGCTGTTACTCTAATTGCCCACCACTGTGCACAATCAACACTTAACAAGACTTCCTGGCAGAGCACAGCACCTGATCCGGTTGCTGCTGCCACCTGGGGCTGGAGTTTTGGAAGTGATAGTGTAGTGTCTAATTGTGCTCTTAAGAACTCAACTACCAAACTATTCCATAACAATATGCATAGCAACAATAGCAAACAATGTGTCTGGGGCACAATGAACAAACAGGATGATTATGACAGAGAGTATAGATCTAACAATACAGTGAGTGTTGCTCTGGTAAGAACAGTGAGTGTCTGTCTGAAAGTGGGAGGTCTAATCTTTCTTAGGGCTGTGTTGGCAGATTGGGTGCCTTCAGGTGTTGCTGTGTTACATTGAGTGTATGTGTGAAAGCTGTGGTATAATCTGTGTTCACGATAGGAGGGCGTTGTAAGATTTGGTGCCTGGTCGACCGCTGTCTCCCTTAGGGATTAGTGAGACGCCGCAGGAGCAGAGCGGATGACAACAGGCAGCCTCCCAAACACAGTCATTTTAATTGTTTTAAGTGACACAGAGATGACAAATCCACCCCCACACATGCTTGAGAAAAGAAAAGCACACTCGCTAGTCTGCGTTGGTGATATGTTTCTATGCTTATAGGCTAGATTTTGTTATGCTATTCTAATCTCAAACCGTTTTCTCAACCTCTCTCGCTCTTTCCCTTTTTTCTTTCTTTCTTTAAGAGGCTCTCGGTAGCTTTACGTCTGTTTCCCTCACCCTATGGTTAGGTCTGTTTCCCTCACCCTATGGTTAGGTCTGTTTCCCTCACCCTATGGTTAGGTCTGTTTCCCTCACCCTATGGTTAGGTCTGTTTCCCTCACCCTATGGTTAGGTCTGTTTCCCTCACCCTATGGTTAGGTCTGTTTCCCTCACCCTATGGTTAGGTCTGTTTCCCTCACCCTATGGTTTGGTCTGTTTCCCTCACCCTATGGTTAGGTCTGTTTCCCTCACCCTATGGTTAGGTCTGTTTCCCTCACCCTATGGTTTGGTCTGTTTCCTTCACCCTATGGTTAGGTCTGTTTCCCTCACCCTATGGTTAGGTCTGTTTCCCTCACCCTATGGTTAGGTCTGTTTCCCTCACCCTATGGTTTGGTCTGTTTCCTTCACCCTATGGTTAGGTCTGTTTCCCTCACCCTATGGTTTGGTCTGTTTCCTTCACCCTATGGTTAGGTCTGTTTCCCTCACCCTATGGTTAGGTCTGTTTCCTTCACCCTATGGTTAGGTCTGTTTCCCTCACCCTATGGTTTGGTCTGTTTCCCTCACCCTATAGTTATGTCTGTTTCCCTCACCCTATGGTTAGGTCTGTTTCCCTCACCCTATGGTTAGGTCGTTAGGTCTGTTTCCCTCACCCTATGGTTAGGTCTGCATCCCTCACCCTATGGTTAGGTCTGTTTCCCTCACCCTATGGTTAGGTCTGTTTCCCTCACCCTATGGTTAGGTCTGCATCCCTCACCCTATGGTTAGGTCTGCATCCCTCACCCTATGGTTAGGTCTGATTCCCTCACCCTATGGTTAGGTCTGCATCCCTCACCCTATGGTTAGGTCTGATTCCCTCACCCTATGGTTAGGTCTGATTCCCTCACCCTATGGTTAGGTCTGCATCCCTCACCCTATGGTTAGGTCTGCATCCCTCACCCTATGGTTAGGCCTGCATCCCTCACCCTATGGTTAGGCCTGCATCCCTCACCCTATGGTTAGGTCTGCATCCCTCACCCTATGGTTAGGTCTGCATCAGCAGATTGCAAAACAAACACATACAAAGAAAATGCTATTACATTTTTGCCAATCCAGGCACCCGCCTGTTCTCTTGTTTGATTCAAACACCTGTGAATCTTGTTATCCTGTCTCTGTTGTGTGGCCTTGAATTTCCAATAATTACTTTTTCATGAAGGCAACCTAGTACTGTTTCTACGAAGAAGAAATAGAACCATGCTGCATGTCAAGCTTCGCTAGTCCGGTTCAGACTGGCAATGAAATACATACGTAGAAAAACAAAGAGGAATTTGTGTGGGAGAACAAGAATCTCTGCTCTGTGTTACCACTCGTCATACTTACACAACCAGTCGGTTACCCCTCGTCGAACCCCAGAGACTGTGTATAGCCAGCCGTAGAACATCTGACAAATCCCTCCTTCCAAATTTAGAGGTTTAGCATTCATTATAGTGGGTGTCTCTCTGCAGGCAAAGAGGTAGGGCATTGTTTTTATGAAACACATTCATCATAGTGTAATTGTCTCTGCATCCCTGATCTCGTTATGCACAAGATGTTCTTACTGTTTGGCTGATGATTGTATGTTGGCGTTGTCCCTTGTGTGGATGTTGCATTTACATTGAAATGGCAGATTTCAATGTACTGTATACTATTTGAAATTAGATGTCCAGATATGTGGCCCTAAATCTAGTCCATCATTAGGAACCAAGAAACAACCACATGTTTTTGTGTTTATTTTTTTCCTGCCCAATAACCGCAAATAACTTTTAGATTGTATTACCCGGCAGAGTATGTGAGCAGAGCTGGATCGAAGCAAGGAGTGGAGCGTGCCCAATTTGACTGGAGTGAGTTTCCCAAAGGCTGGAGCTTTGGCCTTCTCACCCGCTCATATTTCGCTCCGTAGCATTCCAGTAGCGCTCACTTCACGAGCTCAGGGCATGCCCGGCCCAGCATGCATTTGTAGTCTACTTGTGTGCTGCTATAGCCACTTGCTTTAGCTACTGTCATGAAGTTCCCTAAATATTTTCATACAGAAACTGATAAAACACAGGTGAAAAATCAAGGTGACTTACAAAGATGAGTAGGACCAAGAGCAAGATGACGTGTCCACAACTAAAGAATCATTGTGGAATCTGAAAAGACAGGTATCCCGAAAGCATGATGGTGTAACGTTACTTAGTATGTCCACATGCTAAAAGAAACAAACAAGGTGGATAGCTAGCTAAGTCTGTCATTGTAGCAAAGTATTTATAAACTAAAAATCAGATATCTTAAAAGTTTTGTTCATCTATACAATACCATACCATCATTGATTTTGGCCCGATAGGCCTGGCATATTACCTCTTTCAATGAGCTTTCCGTTTTGATTAGGTTATTTTTCCCAAAATCCTTTAGGCCTTCCTACAGAAAATAAAAAACAACTACGCATCCTTGCCCAGCCCGAAGGGTGTTTAGCATCCCCAGTGCCTCTGCAAGCTCTGAGAGGGTATTCTCCGCAGCTGGCCTGCTCTCCAGCCATAGACTCTGGCCAAACTCATGTTTCAAAAAATGTAGATGGAGCGTAATAAGGCGTTTATTTTTAAAATTTGTAATGAATTCTTAGTAAGTCACAGCCTATGTGCAATTTTTAGACTATAACGATTTAATTCAACGGAATGTTGTTTAACTGCTGAGGGCTTGATGTCCTTGCCAGCTTAGTGTGTCGCACTCGCAAATGCGTCACAATGTATTTGATTTGGAGGCTATAGCCTTGACATACAGTGGCAAGAAAAAGTATGTGAACCCTTTGGAATTACCTGGATTTCTACATAAATTGGTCATCAAATTTGATCTGATCTTCATCTAAGTCACAACATTAGACAAATATAGTGTGCTTAAACTAATAAAACAGAAATTATTGTTATTTTCTTGTCTATATTGAATACATAATATAAACATTCACAGTGTAGGCTGTGAAAAGTCCAATCAATGAGATGAGATTGGAGATGTTGATTAGAGCTGCGTTGCCCTATAAAAAACACTCACAAAATTTGAGTTTGCTATTCATGAGAAGCATTGCCTGATGCCTCAAACAAAAGATCTCAGAGGACCTAAGATTAAGAATTGTTGACTTGCATAAAGTTGGAAAGGATTACGAAAGTATCTCTAAAAGCCTTGATGTTCATCAGTCCACGGTAAGACAAATTGTATATAAATGGAGAAAGTTCAGCACTGTTGCTACTCTCCCTAGGAGTGGTCGTCCTGCAAAGAAGACTGCAAGAGTACAGAGCAGAATGCTCAATGAGGTTAAGAAGAATCCTAGAGTGTCAGCTAAAGACTTACAGAAATCTCTGAAACATGCTCACATCTCTGTTGACGAGTCTACGATACGTAAAACACTAAGCAAGAATGGTGTTCATGGGAGGACACCACAGAAGAAGCCACTGCTGTCCAAAAAAAACATTGCTGCATGTCTGAAGTTTGCAAAAGTGAGTTGAGTTGTTTGGAAGGAACACAACATTATGTATGGAGATAAAAAAAGGAACAGCACACCATCATCAAAACCTCATCCCAACAGGAAAGTATGATGGAGGGAGCATCGTTGTTTGGGGCTGCTTTGCTGCCTCAGGATCTGGACAGCTTGCTATCATCGACGGAAAAATGAATTCCCAAGTTTATCAAGACATTTTGCAGGAGAATGTTAGGCTATCTGTCAGCTAATTGAAGCTCAACAGAAGTTGGGTGATGCAACAGGACAACGACCCAAAAAACAGAAGTCAATCAACGGAATGGCTTCAACAGAAGAAAATACTCTGGCCCAATCAGAGTCCTGACATCAACCCGATTGAGATGCTGTGGCATGACCTCGAGAGCAGTTCACACCAGACATCCCAATAATATTGCTGAACTGAAACAGTTTTGTAAAGAGGAATGGTCCAATATTCCTCTTGACCGTTGTGCAGGTCTGATCCACAACTACAGAAAACGTTTGGTTGAGGTTATTGCTGCCAAAAGAGGGTCAACCAGTTATTAAATCCAAGGGTTCACATACCTTTCCCACCCTGCACTGTGAATGTTTACATGGTGTGTTCAATAAAGACATGAAAACGTGTAATTGTTTGTGTTATTTAGTTTAAGCAGACTGTGTTTGTCTATTGTTGTGACCTAGATGATCAGATCAAATTTAGTAGAAATCCAGGTATTTCCAAAGGGTTCACATACTGTTGAAGTCGGAAGTTTACATACACCTTAGCCAAATACATTTAAACTCAGTTTTTCAAAATCCCTGACATTAAATCCTAGTAAAAATTCCTTGTCTTAGGTCAGTTACGATCACCACTTTTATTTTAAGACTGTGAAATGTCAGACTAATGGGAAAGAGTGATTTATTTCAGCTTTTATTTCTTTCATCACATTCTCAGTGGGTCAGAAGTTTACATACACTCAATTAATATTTGGTAGCATTGCCTTTAAATTGTTTAACCTGGGTCAAACGTTTCGGGTAGCCTTTCACAAGCTTCCCACAATAAGTTGGGTGAGTTTTGGCCCATTCCTCCTGACAGTGCTGGTGTAACTGAGTCAGGTTTGTAGGCCTCCTTGCTCGCACACGCTTTTTCAGTTCTACCCACAAATTGTCTATGTCAATTAGCGTATCAGAAGCTTCTAAATACATGACATAATTTTCTGGAATTTTCCAAGCTGTTTAAAGGCACAGTCAACGTGTATGTAAACTTCTGACCCGCTGGAATTGTGATACAGTGAATTATAAGTGAAATAATCTGTCTGTAAACAGTTGTTGGCAAAATTACTTGTCATGCACAAAGTAGATGTCCTAACCGACTTGCCAAAAATATAGTTTGTTAACAAGAAATTTGTAGTGGTTGAAAAACAAGTTTTAATGACTCCAACCTAAGTGTTGGTAAACTTCCGACTTCAACTGTACTCTTTCTTGCCTCTGTAATTTAAATAATGTAGCCTAAATAATTAATTTGTATTCCTTCTTGGCTACCTGTCTGGCTCCTCACCTATTTAGAGTGTTTATATGCTGTTTAATATGACATGTAGCCTATTTGAAATAATGAGCGCTTCTTACAGTCACCTTTTTCTGTTTATTAAAATCATTTTCATGCAAATCTTATGGTTTGGTTTCAATACTTCAAAACCAAATGGTAGGTCCAGGAGGTAACAAAAATATACTGAAAAAATATATAAACGCAACATGAAACAATTTCAAAGATTTTAGTAAATTGAAATAAATTAGGCCCTAATCTATGGATTTCACATGACTGGGATGGTATCTGATGGTCAGATACCTTAAAAGAAATTGGCCTCACAATGGGCCTCAGGATCTCGTCACAGTATGTATTTCTGTGCATTCAAATTGCCATTGATAAAATGCAATTGTGGTTGTTGTCCATAGTTTATGCCTGCCCATACCATAACCCCACCGCCACCATGGGGAACTCAGTTCACAACGTTGACATCAGTAAACCGCTCGCCCACACAACGCCATACACATGGACTGCGGTTGTGAGGTCAGTTGGACGTCCTGCCTAATTTCTCTTTGAGTAATTAACATTCAATTATCTGGCAACAGCTCTGGTGGACATTCCTGCAGTCTGCATGCCAATTGCACACTCCCTCAACTTCGGACATCTGTGGCGTTGAGTGACGAAGCTGCACATTTTCGAATGGCCTTTTATGGTCCCCAGTACAAGGTTCACCTCTGTAATGATCATGCTGTTTAATTAGCTTCTTGATATGCCACACCTGGCAGGTGAATGGATTATATTGGAAAAGGAGAAATGCTCATTAACAGGGATGTAAACAGCTTTTGTGCGATTGGAACATTTCTTAGATTTTATTTCAGCTCATGAAACATGGGACCAACACTTTACATGTTGTGTACTTTTGTTCAGGGTAGATGGGTGTTGGTTAAATTGTGATTTTAATGAATGGAGCGAGCACCCAAACAAGGGCACTGCGTTCATCCACCTCTGGCCTGCTGGCCCCCCTACCTCTGCGGAAGCACAGTTCCCGCTCAGCCCAGTC
Organism: Salmo trutta; assembly: GCF_901001165.1. NCBI lineage: Eukaryota > Metazoa > Chordata > Actinopteri > Salmoniformes > Salmonidae > Salmo > Salmo trutta. The sequence continues at coordinate 44,302,208 of NC_042974.1, read as the reverse complement.
AAAACTGTTCGCTGCTCTGGCACCCCAATGGTGGAACAAGCTCCCTCACGACGCCAGGACAGCGGAGTCAATCACCACCTTCCGTAGACACCTGAAACCCCACCTCTTTAAGGAATACCTGGGATAGGATATAGTAATCCTTCTAACCCCCCCCCCCCAAAAAAAAATACTATTGTAAAGTGGTTGTTCCACTGGATATCTTAAGGTGAATGCACCAATTTGTAAGTCGCTCTGGATAAGAGCGTCTGCAAAATGACGTAAATGTAAATTTGCAGCGGTATTTATTTTTTGAGTGAGTAGCAGTTTTTAGCGGAGCGGTTGGAAAGGATGTGGAGCGCTGGAGCTCTATGAGCGATGAGCGGGATTTCCAACCTGCTCAACTGCACTCACATACTCTGTTACCTGGTAGCCCTGTGGTTTGTGTATAATGTCTTTCTGAAGTCCATGCTACCCGTGGTTGCTGACTTTGTCGCCCTCCCTGTCCCAGGTACATTTACATCCCATTAGGAGGCTCTCACCACGGGCTGCTGTGGAAGATGCTGTCCACGGCTCTGGCATTTGGCTTTGTGTGTTTCTGGCATGGAGGACATGACTACCTACAGTACTGGGCTCTGATGAACTGGGTCGGGGTGCTGGTGGAGAATGGAGTGACGATCCTCATCTCTTCTCCCCTCGTCTATCCATCTATTGTAAGTCACTGAATTCTTCACTCACCTTAGCCCTCATCTACCCTTCTATTGTTTGTGAGAACACATGATTGATTGAATGAATGTCACAGGTTTTGCAAACGTGTGCGAAAATGGAACTGAACCTATTGATTTGCTGGACATTGCCTTAACTCGTGTCTGTAGAACAGTCCCAACAATTTATTTCTGAATTACTAACTGTTCTTCAAAGGCTCTTTTGAAATGCATCTGGTCTTTCCATGTGGGTAGGGTTGATAGTGTCTGTGTGTGTGTGTGTGTGTGTTGGTGTCTGTTTGTGTTGGTGTCTGTCTGTATACAGTATGTTTAAACGCACTGCTCTAAGTTGACTGATTTACAGCAAAGCCATAAAAACAATGTGGGAGGACTTATCAGCTTAACCCACACACACACACAAAGTGCTTAGTGGAGCCTGGGTCTGTTGGCTGACTCTCCATCACACTGGAAGGGCTGGGAAGCTGAGGCCTGGACCCTCTCCCTTCTTTCTTTTGCTCCATCTCTGCCTCTCTCTCTCTTTTGCTTTCGCTCTGGGAGAATCTTGAATCCTCGTATCCTCTTTTGAAAAAGGTTCAAGGTAATCGATGAGAGAAAACGTGGAAACAAATACGCTTGTATGAAATGCGACTCCTCTAGCATGTCCTCAGGCAAATGAGGTTTACAGAGTTTGAATCCCGAAATACATGTGTAAAGTGGTAAAAATAAATACATGTGTAAAGTGGTAAAAATAAATACATGTGTAAAGTGGTAAAAATAAATACATGTGTAAAGTGGTGAAAAGAAATACATGTGTAAAGTGGTGAAAAGAAATACATGTGTAAAGTGGTGAAAAGAAATACATGTGTAAAGTGGTAAAAAGAAATTGGCTAGTTTTGCTAGACATTTTATAGATAAAAGGATAAGTAGCTTTTATCATCCCAAACAGCTCTTTCAAAGGGGGTGTGGTGGATTTCAAAACTCTTCCATGGTAGGATACATCTGAGCATCCTACACTGGAGAAGGCAATTTAGGAGAGGAACAAACTCCTCTGTTCACTTATTAACAAATTGACACTCTTACATATGGCAACCACTTATCGGTTCTCTTTCAGTCAGTCAACTTCAGTACAACATACTATGGGGGAGTCGCACTCTAGCGACTTCAGTTGAAGGATCTACAATCACGCCTGACAAAGCCAATGAAATCCACACCTCTCTGGAAGCCCTGCCTTACATAGGTGATAGGGGTGAGGCTCGGATTCATTCGTTAAATTATTCCCTTCACCCCTGTGTGAACCAAAATGATTCACGCTACAAAAAAAAACAATTAGAACACAAGACTGTCTTACGTTGCGCTAAATAAACTGTCCCTTAGTGGTAGAGCATGCCCGCCCCCTGGACGTTGTGGGCTGAAGTTTGTGTGGTTGTTATAAGTCTCCTAATCACAAAAAATGAGTTATTCTTCAAATTGCTTGGCCTGCCTATAGCAATAGGTAAAATGACTAACGTGACCGAAACAATGAAAGCTAATAAGCCGGGTTCGGGTTTGCAACCATGCCCCAATGAATTAAAAGATACTCACGTTGGATGTCTTGTATGTCTCTGCTCGGTGCGTGTTCAGGCTGCTCTCTCAAATCTGTTAGTTTGGGAGACTAGGGGACGACTGGCACTGTTCTTTAGGGGGCTTGGTGTTTCTGATAGTGACTTCCTCTCCCTTGTGCCAGTACCTTGGCTGAGTGTGTTGCGGGACAAGGAGATGGTTTAGGTCGTTGGTCTGGTCTAATGTCCCTCAGTTCCTGTGTTGTGCTCTGTCAACGGTTACGGTAGACTACTCTGAGAGAGGTATCCCCCCACCGCTTGTGTCTGCCTTGGTTAGGCCCTGCTTGCCTCTCTTCAATTCCTGGAGTTGGAGGGAATAGAGAGGGTGAGGATTGTGTGCTCCTCCCCTGAGCAGCTGCCCAACTCCACAAAAACATTGCTGTGACGACGGTGCCCCTGCGTTTTGTTACGGAAAATGGGGTACTATGTCAGCCATTGCTGGAGCCTTCTGTGCCCATAAGGGGGCTGGGCTTCATGCAGGCTATACAGTCTCGCAGAAGTGCAATGTGTGTTGGAAGCTTGTCCATGTTTAATGCCCCTCTGGAACCATGCATTCCATGGTTATAATGTGGTGGTTGGTAGCGGAGTCAAGCAGGGTTGGACATGACCATGCTATTATCCAACACACAGTCTCTGTGGTTCATATGAACTCTGAAATGAGCTGTCTTTCTCCAGCTCACCTCTTTTCCATATGGGATATGGACTCGGGAGAGGCAAAGGTCGAAAGCTGTGTGTCCTCCGAAATACGACCCCGCTTAGCCGCACTGCTTCTTGACACAATGCTTGCTTAACCCAGAAGCCAGCCACACCAATATGTTGGAGGAAACACCGTACGCCTGGCGACCATGTCAGCGTGCACTGCGCCCGGCCCGCCACAGGAGTCACTAGAGCGCAATGGGACAAGGACAACTGGCCAAACCCTCACCTAACCCGGACGACACTGGGCCAATTGTGCCCCGCCTCATGGATCTCCCGGTCGTGGCCGGCTGCGACACAACCTGGGATCAAACCAGGATCTGTAGTGACGCAGCTAGCACTGTGATGTAGTGCCTTAGACCGCTGCCCCACTCGGGAAGCACACATGGTTTAGAAGGTTTTATCGCTTGGATGTCACTGCTCCCAGTGTAGCCCACAGTGTGTTTACTGCTGGGACATTGGAAAGTGTCCAGGCAGCACACTGTGTACATAATACCCAGACTTCTGCATCTGGCAGGGTCAGGTCTGGGTGGTCTGCCATGGGCCGTTTTCTTTTAGTATCCGTTGGGGTCGGCTTGGGGCGTGACTATATTTCCCCATAGTATGATGCACCAAAGTTGACTGACTGAAAGGGAACATAATGTTATGACTATAACTACTGTTCCCTGAAGGAGGGAAACGGGGTCCAACGCCCATATCTTTCTATTACAATTCTCACTGCACACATTCCACATGATTGTGATTCTCCACTGAGAGATGTAGTTTCAGTCTACACCCCTCTACTCCTGCCCTCGAGCCTCCCAGCCCACTCATCTGACCAGGCTGCCTGTGTGTGTGTCTCCTGCAGTATGCTGCAGTGTTTCCGTTAGATTAGTCTCTTCTAGGTGGAGCGCAAAGCCACATCCAGGTCAATTGAAACCAACAGAATGTGTGTCTGCCTGACTGTGTGCTTTATGACAGTGATAGGATGCTTCTGCTGATTTCCCCAAGTCTCCTATTCTCCCTCTTCCACTGTCCCACCTCCCTCCTCTCCGCCCTGTTCCTATTTCTCTCCCCAAAGAGCTATTTGTTTAGCTCCCTCACCTCTGTCACCAGAAATGAAGGAAATCATCTCAGATAGCTACAGTAGTACTGAAAAATGTGTCATGAACCGTAAACATTTCCGTTCCCCTTCTCAGCATGTGTGAATGAGACTTTATTTTTAGGCTCGTACAGAAGGACCTAATGCTTTTTAATAGAAAACTCTAGTTCAGATATGATAGCAGGTTGTTGCTTCCTCTGTAACTGGTATGGTAGTGACATCTTGTTGCTCCTCCCTCTGTAACTGTTGTGGTAGTGACTAGGGGTGTGAATTGGGATCGTAAAAAAATGATGTAGACCATCTGCATTGTGAATTCACTTGGAATTCTACATGTACGTTCTTATCGCGTAAACGGAAAACCGATAAGGAAAATAGTTGTTTAAGCGTGAAGGAAAATTGTCCAGTTGTCACTTACCTTGTAGTGACAGCATGTTGCTCCTCCCATCTGTAGGAGCGCTGTCTCTCCCCGGAGGCCTTCTCCACTGTGTTTATGTTGCCCCTCTTTCTGTATGTCACTGTAACTTATGTTGCTCTTTCCTCTATGTGCTACTGTAACTGTTATGATAGTGACTGCATTGCTCCTCCCATCTCTAGGAGCGCTGTATCTCCCCAGCCATGAGGAGGCGATGTTTGGCTCTCATTTCAGCCTTCTCCACAGCCATGCTCATTCTGTCCAACCTCATCTTCCTTGGGGGAAACCATGTCGGCAGGATCATGTGGAAGAGGGTCTTTATACAAGGTGAGTTATCTACTATATCAACCCAAGAATATCCCCCTCTTCCCTGACATTCTGTCGTACTCTGGATTGACCACTGGCTTTCTTTCGAGTTCCCAGTAGATTGACTGATTCAGTCCCTACAAATCAGTGAAGACAAAAATGTCAAAATTCCTCACTGTTCTTATTTGTTTATAGTATTACATGTAAAGATAAGGGTTTTAGATCAGACAAGGTTGTGTTGAATGGGTTCCCCAAAAATGTGATGTCACAGTCCCTTAACGAAGCATGAAAACTAATGACGATTAGATGCGTTCACACACACAACACACGGAGCCATGTAGCCATGTTCCCTCCTGCCTAAAATAGTTTGGCTTCTGTTGGTTACTATTGACCTGGATGTTGCTTTGTGCTCCACCTAGAGAATAATCCTTTGGAAACACTGCAGCATACATAGTTCTCTAACCAGATGTTCTGTCTTACCACCACCACCCCTGGTGTGTGGCCCATATTACACCCTATTTCCTATATAGGGCACTACTTTTGACCAGGGTCCATAGAGCTCTGGTCATAAGTAGTGCACTATAAATGCAATAGGGTGTAATTTGGGACACGCATTGGTCTGGCAGCAACATACAGTACTGCAGGACAGTTGCCCACCCTGCTGCTGCTTCCACTGATTCCACTTGTTGAGATGGACTTGAGACAGTTGGTCTGGTCTACCACCACACACATACACAGACACGAACAGAAGCACGCAAACACACACCCGACACCTACACACACCACCAATTCACTTCTGGCAGAAGCTCCATATTCCCAGATGTTCTTCATTTTCCAGTCCAAGCTTCCACAACATCCATAACATCCATTCTCTGCCAACTGAGGTGGTAGAATTGCTTGGGAGTCAAGCGTAGTCTCACCGTAACTCGAGCCTTTCTCAAAGAGTGTAGCCCATCTGCTGACATGGAGATGATAGCCCAGTAGTGTTCAACGGAAAAGTTGCGCTCTCCCCTTCACACACCCCTCTTTTTGGAGTTTGTATTCCAATGACTATCATAAATGCATGGCTCTAACCTTGTAGTGTGGGTCTGATCTTGCCACATCATGATATTAGAGTTTACCCTATTCTCCAGCAGTAGCCCCTTCCCTAGGACTCTACTTGCTCTACTTGCATCCCTACCTCCCCTCACTCTCCCTCTTCCACTCTTCCTGTGTCACAAAGTGCTTCACAAGCAGGTAATTATACCATGCAGACAATAACATTGTCTCTCACCGGCAGAGCAAAGGAACCATTCTATAGGCCCAGGTCAAAAGTAGTGCACTATAAAGGGAATAAGGTGTCATTTAGGACAGAGTCAGAGTCATCTCAGAGTAGGAGTGCTGGATCAGATCCCAACCTGTCCATATAATCTTATTCATTATGACATAAAAGGCGAAACTGATCCTAGATCAACACTCCTACTCTAAGATGCTTTGTGGATATGGGCCCTGGTCTCAGTATGAACCTATCTATTTCTAGTGGATGTGATTACTGGGTGTGGTAGGGGGCTTAGATACAGTATCATAAGAGCCATCATCATAGGTGTGATCACACCTCTATACTGTAAGCTCTCTATGTAAGAAGTGATTGTCCCATTCATTATTTTGTTCCTCTTTTTTTAATCTTGTAAAGTGTGTAAGCCCTAAACGCACTTTAAATAAACTCTGTACTGACTTCATTGTGTCAGTGAGGTAATGGTACGATAGAGACTCCTACTCTGAACATTCTAACACAAAGTACAAATACCTTTGTCCTCTTTTCATTCACATTGTCTAAACTACATTTTCCAGACCCTTGTTCCTTCACACAACTATTCAGGTGTCATTTCTCAAACGGACCCTTTCTCCAACAATATTCTTTGGTCCAAACAGCTTTCTGTACCTTTTTTGTACTTTTACTTTTACTGCAGTCTAACCTAAACTACTCTCTGGGTAAAGGTTATAACAATAAACTGTCTCATATCCTTAAGCTCATTATTCATTTCTATCACATCGATTTCAGTTCCAATGAGCCTTGTTGGACAGATGAAGTGTAATCATTCGTCACAATGCATGAGTGGACATTTCTCAGCTCTCCTGTGCTTCCCTCCTGCCAGTGACTCTCTGATAGCCCAAGCCTTTCAGTTAATTCCCTTTATTACTAGGCTTATCCTATCTTTTTTTTCTTCTTCTAAATATGTTTATGTTCCCAATAAAAAGACAGCGATACAAACATTGACATTCATTGTACTGTTGAATGGGATGGCCAATTTAGAGGACAAAACAAAACTTAACTCACACATACACAAAATAAAACAAAATCCTATTAGGTGGTACATGTATAAGATCGCATATAGTCATTACAAGCAGTGTAGTTAAGCCAAAAATAAATATTGAGTGGAGTACAGCACAGAGTAGCAGCAGATCATCAACCCAGTTATGAAGCAGGACTAGACCATTTATCCAGTATCGGCTGCAATATTTTGTAAAACATTGGACTTTTATTGGAGGTAATGTATCGAATCTTTTCCATATGTATTACATCCCGTAACCACATTTCAAAGGTAGGTACAGTCTCCAATTTCCAAAATTGCAAGATGAGCCTTTTGGCTAATAGAGTACAAAGAGAGACAGCCTTCCCTTCCTGGTTATTCCCATCAACTGTACCAAACAGAGCAATCAACAGGTCTGGGGCTGTAACTCTATTGAAGGCTTTAGATAAGCAATCAAAAATGAGATCCCAGTAAGCATGTAACTTAGGACATGTCCAAAATAAGTGGGTCAACGTCCCCTCATTCTGCTTGCACCTCTCACACAGTGATGAGGAGTCCGGGAATATTTTATGCAGTTTCACTTTTGAGTAATGTAACCTGTGTATCACATTAAACTGTACAAGGTTGTGTCTGGCATTCACTGAACTGTGGGTTATATTCCTGAGAGCTTCTACCCAGTCCTCGTCTGAGATTTCTAAACCAAGTTCTTGTTCCCAAGCCCTTTTGATATTGTCTGTGGATGCCTCTATGTGGGCCTGTAGCACATCATACAGTCTAGAGACCGACCCTTTGAATGGGGTTTGACAAGGATCGGGCTGTCTAATGTAGGATTATTTGGCTTAATGCCATACTGTGGGATATGTGTCCTAAAGAAATTCCTGATTCGGAGGTATCTGAAAAAATGTGTTGTTGGCATGTTAAACTTACCCTGTAATTGTTGAAATGAAGCTAACTGACCATCCATGTATAAGTTATCAATTGTTGTGAGCCCCTTCTCCCTCCACTGTGAAAACACCATATCATCCAATGCAGGGTGGAAAGCATAATTCAGGCAAATCGGCCAGTCAATGTATAAAGTGGGTATATTAAGAAAATACCTAATCTGTTTCCAGATCCTAAGAGTATGACAAATGACTGGATTAGAGTCACAAGTGGCTTTTTTCACATATGCTGGACTATTAATAAGTGCAGGGAGTGAGGAACGTTGACAAGAGGCCTGCTCAATCAAAAGTCATGAAGGCATATGTCGCATCCCAGGTAAACTTTCCCTCCAGAAAGACACAATGTTCAGATTAGCAGCCCAATAATACAGTTTAAGGTGAGGAAGGCCAAAGCCCTCCTTTATCTTGTACTTGCATAAATGCTTCTTTGAAATTCTGGCTGCCTTTTTATCTATCCCATAAAAATTTAATTACTATTGAATCCAGTTTCTTAACTTCTATGGGCTACTTGGGACACTAGCGTCCCACCCGCGGTACACACTATCAACAGCCAGTGAAATATCAGGGCGCGAAACAGCAAAAATCTCATAATTTCATTTTCTCAAACAATCAACTATTTTACACCATTTTAAAGATAAACTTCTCGTTAATCTAACCACATTGTCCGATTTCAAAAAGGCTTTACGGCGAAAGCATAAAATGATATTATGTTAGGACATAAACTACAGCCATTTTCCAAGCAAGGACATGCATCACAAAAAACCAAATTACAGCTAAAATATTCACTAACCTTTGATGATCTTCATCAGATGGCACTCATAGGACTTCATGTTACACAATACATGTATGTTTTGCTCGATAAAGTTCATATTTATATCCAAAAACCCCATTTTACATTGGCGCGTGATGTTCAGAAAATGCATTCCCACCAAAACTTCCAGTGAATGAGCACATCAGTTTACAAAAATACTCATCATAAACGTTGATAAAATTTACAACAGTTATTGAAAGAATTATAGATATACTTCTCCTTAATGCAACCGCTGTGTCAAATTTTAAAATAGCTTTATGGAGAAAGCACATTTTTCAATATTCTGAGTACATAGCTCAGCCATCAAAGCAAGCTATACAGATACCCGCCAAGTTCTGGGGTCAACTAAACTCAGAATTAGTATTATAAATATTCTCTTACCTTTGCTGATCTTCGTCAGAATGCAATCCCAGGACTCCTACTTCCACAATAAATTTTCTTTTTGTTCGAAATACTTCATATTTATGTCCAAATACCTCCGTTTGTTCGTGCGTTCAGATCACTATCCAAAGGCATAACACGCGAGTTTAAATCCATACACGAAAAGTCAAATAGTTCCATTAGCGTTCATAGAAACATGTCAAACTTTGTTTACCATCAATCCTTAAGGTCTTTTTAACATAAAACGTTGATAATATTCCAACCGGACAATAGCGTATTCATTACAGAGGAAAAAGAAGGAGCGGCGCGCCAAATCTGCCCGCGCAGTAAACAACTCACTGGTCCCAGGCAGTCCACTCATTGACTGAGCTCCTATTTTCTGCCCAGTAACAGGAGAAGGATGAAACACATTTCTAAAGGCTGTTGACAACGGGTCTGGGGCCTCTTAGGAAGTGCAACGTGACCCCACAGACACTGTAGTTTCGATAGGGATTCAAAAGAAGAACTACAATTCTCAGATTTCCCACTTCCTGGTTGGATTTGTCTCAGGTTTTTGCCTGCCATATGAGTTCTGTTATACTCACAGACATCATTCAAACAGTTTTAGAAACTTCAGAGTGTTTTCTATCCAAATCTACTAATAATATGCAAATATTTGACTCTGGGCCCGAATATTAGGCAGTTTACTCTGGGCACACTTTTCATCCGAAAATGAAAATACTGCCCCCTATACCTTAAAAAGTTAAAATAGCTTTGTGGCATGATGGGTAGACATTGGAAGAGGTAAAGAAACCTAGGTAGGACAACCATTTTAATAGTGTTTATACGACCAACCAAGAAGATAGGCCGAGTTTTCCAAAAATCTATATTTTGTTTAAGCTGATAAATTTTCATGTCTCAATTCGCTTTCAATAACTGATCAAGTTCTCTTGTCACTACAATGCCAAGGCTTGTGAACTTGTCCATCACTGTTCTAAATGGGGTAGATTGCAGAAATTGCATATCCACAGGCCGTGATATCGGCATCAATTCGCTTTTTTGCCAGTTTATCTTGTAGCCAGAGAAGGAGCCGAATGTATTTATCAAGTTAAGTAAGGGGGAATAGAAGTTTTAGGCTTGGATAAAAACAAAAGAACATCATCTGCATATAGGGACATTTTGTGCTGCGTGTCTTTAATTTTAACCAAAACTATATTGGCACATGCATGAATGAGAGTAGCAAGGGGTTCCATGGCTATAGAGAAGAGAGCAGGTGAAATAGGTCACCCCTGTCGGCAGCCCTTGAACAGGCGGAATGACTGCGACATTTCCTGATTGGTTACCATGGATGCCATTGGGTGTGTGTAGCGGTCTTTATATGTACCACAGGAGAACCAAGAAATGAAGAGCAACACCACGGCTGTCTTTTTGTCTTTTATGTCAATCTGCAATAGTATTGTTAAAAGACAGGACAGGAACACATCTGTCTCCAATGCACCATCTGACATGTTGTTCTTTCTCTGTGTTTTCTCAGACTCAAACGAATCACATTCATACATAAATCCATAATGTATAGTATAAAATAATAACCAGTCCTTAATACAAAGAATGTATAATCTTAATTCTTAGACAATAGAACCATACCTGCAATAGTATTGTGAAAAGACAGGACAGGAACACATTAGTCTCCAAAGCACCACCTGACAAGTTGTTCTACACAGGAGCATGAAGAAAGGTAAAACACATATCCTGTCTCACATCCCCAATACATTGCTAGGTGCTTTCAGTGTTGACAGTACCAAAATACAACAACTCATGTACAAAAACACTGCAACACAAACAAATTACAGCGTGAAATCGCCTCTATCCCATTCAGACCTTAGAGGGACAAAACTACATCTCCCATTATGCAACACAAGCTCAGCTAACCGTCTGCATCACAGAAAGGCATGCTAGCTAGCAACACTTTTTAGCACTATAAACTATATTAATAACAATAAAACTCTCAAAGTTACATCTTTCAATAGTCTCACACTCCCTTATAACAATATCTACAGCATTTACCTTGGGATGTTTTATTTATTTCACATTATTGACTTCTACAAAGGAGTAATTTGCAACACATACCTTTTATCTCTGTGTTTCTCGGACTGAGGAGAACGGGAGCTGCGGGTAGTACAAAGTTCCTGGCGATCATAGCGATCTGACTCCCCCCTTGTGTCTGAAATTGGAATATTCCTGTTCGCGGGCTTGGGCCACTGACCCCCACCGTGGTTGTTCTGTTCTACGTTGTGTACTATTCTTATAATTTGAAGATTGATGGGCTAACCTTTTTAACTCTCCTACATGTGCATAAATAATTATTATCCAATGAATAAATTCCTTTCCAAACCCGAAATGATCCAGAACCGTTATCATTATACTTCCACTTAATCTGATCAAATGCCAAATGCCTTCAAGAGCAATTACCACTGCCTCAACTTTATGATCATGATACATTACGTTGAAAAGGCGTCTCTAATTGTAGTATATATGTCAGCCCGGGATAAAACCTGTCTGGTCAGGGTGCATGATGTCAGAAATATATTTTTTTAAATTAGTTTGCCAACATCTTTGCCAACACCTTATTTTCTATGGGGAGTAACGACATGGGGCGATAAGACGACATCTCCATGGAAACTCTATCTTTTTTCAAGATCAGTGGTATTGTAGCCTCATACAGTGTTTGCGGGAGTTCGGCATTTTCTTTGGAATGTTTAAACATTCGCAACATAAGTGGAGCTTGACTGGCGCAGTACTTAGAATTCTATTACATATCCATCGGGCCCAGGGGCCTTGCTGTTTGGGAAAAAAAGGAAACATTGTGAGAAAGTGTTCCATAGTTTGTGGATCAGTAGCATCGCATTTTGATTGATATAGCTCTGAGTAAAACTGCGCAAAGCATTTATTAATATCCTGCGGATCTGTTACTATTTTACCCTTCTTGTCTTTTATTTGGGGAATAGTTCTAGATGCCTGTACATGCCTTAGCTGTCTTGCTAATAATTTGTGGTTTGTCACCCAGTTCAAAATAACTTTGTTGCATTCTAGCAAGTAAAGAGCCGATCCGTTTTGAAAGGATGGTATTGTATTCATAATTCAACGTTGATCTTCTCAAGGACTGCATTCGAGGAATTCGTCCTAAAAACGCTCTCCTGTTCCCCTAACTCTTTCAATTTCTCTCAGCCTAGTGTTGGCGCGTTTCTTCCTCTGATGTATAAGAAATAATGTAACCTCTAGTCACAGTCTTTAGAGATTCCCAAAGGGTGGAGTTGTCAACATCCCCGGTGTCGTTAGCTATGAGGAAAAGGGCAACCTGCTCCTTCAAATACTGACAAAAAGTCTAATCTTTCAACAAGTATGCGTCTAATACCCTGACTACACTGCTCGCGTCGTAAAATAAATGTAGGAATCTATGTTATTCAATTATTGTGATCAGGGTTTTGTTGTCATTTTTGAACGTTGTGCACTGTTTCTCTATGTCCTGTAGCCTGGCCTCGTGATCGACTGTCGTCTGCTCAACCTCATGCACCTAGCCCTTAGTTGCCTTCACAGTTTCAGTCAAAGTCCAAATATTCTTTGAGATATCAGCCAACCTTGTGTCCACCTTCTCGCTTAGTGAGTTTATAGCAGCCAGTAGGTCACTTTGAGTAGGTTCTGTGGGGAACTCTTGGGAGCTAGCATCTTCAGCTAACTCCTCGTGGGTCGGCGATGTTGAAATTGGTTTGTTGTCTACCTCATTAAAATTATCTTGTTTAGTGCCCCTTTTTGGTGCCTTTTCCCTTTGTCATATTGCCAGACAATGTTTGAAGTTATAGGTTGTGAGAGGTTAAGATAAATATGAATTTGTTTCAAAATTGAGAGGAGCTCTACCAAAGCACGTCTACTCCATAGCACACTCTCTAGCGTCCCTGTATCCTGTCCTATCTGAATGGACACAGGTAGAGAGGGCAAGACTCTACAGCCTCCCCTTGAGAAACCAAATATTCAGTACTTTGTTGAAGCACCTTTGCAGCGATTACAGCCTCCATTCTTCTTGGGTGACACTACAAGCTTGGCACACCACGTAATTGGGGAGTTTCTTCCATTCTTCTCTGCAGATCCTCTCAAGCTCTGTCAGGTTGGATGGGGAACGTCGCTGCACAGCTATTTTCAGGTCTCTCCAGAGAAGTTCGATCGGGTTCAAGTCCGGGCTCTGGCTGGGCCACTCAAAGACATTCAGAGACTTGTCCCGAAGCCACTCCTGCGTTGTCTTGGCTGTGTGCTTAGGGTCGTTGTCCTGTTGGAAGATGAACATTCGCCCCATTCTGAGGTCCTGAGCACTCTGGAGCAGGTTTTTATCAAGGATCTCTCTGTACTTTTGCTGTATTAATCTTTCACTCGATCTTGACTGGTTACCCAGTCCCTGCTGCTGAAAAACATCCACACAACATGATGCTGCCACCACCATGCTTCACCGTAGGGATGGTGCCAGGTTTCCTCCAGACGTGATGCTTGGCATTCAGGCCAAAGACTTCAATCTGGGTTTCATCAGACCAGAGAATTTTGTTTAGTCCTTTAACCTCCCTGGGCAAGGTGGGATGCTGTGGAATCGCACGAAATACAAATACCTCATAAATGCTAAAACTTCAATTTCTCAAACATATGACTATTTTACACCATTTTAAAGACAAGACTCTCGTTAATCTAACCACACTGTCCGATTTCAAAAAGGCTTTACAGCGAAAGCAAAACATTAGATTATGTCAGGAGAGTACCCTGCCAAAAATAATCACACAGCCATTTTCAAAGCAAGCATATATGTCACAAAAACCAAAACCACAGTTAAATGCAGCACTAACCTTTGATGATCTTCATCAGATGACACTCCTAGGACATTATGTTATACAATACATGCATGTTTTGTTCAATCAAGTTCATATTTATATCAAAAAACAGCTTTTTACATTAGCATGTAATGTTCAGAACTAGCATACCCACCGCAAACTTCCGGTGAATTTACTTAATTACTCACGATTAACGTTCACAAAATACATAATTATTTTAAGAATTATAGATACAGAACTCCTTTATGCAATCGCGATGTCAGATTTTAAAATAGCTTTTCGGCGAAAGCACATTTTGCAATATTCTGAGTAGATAGCCCGGCCATCACGGCTAGCTAATTTGACACCCACCAAGTTTGGCCCTCACCAAACTCAGATTTACTATAAGAAAAATTGGATTACCTTTGCTGTTCTTTGTCAGAATGCACTCCCAGGACTTCTACTTCAACAACAAATGTTGTTTTGGTTCGAAATAATTCATAGTTATATCCAAATAGCTCCGTTTTGTTTGTGCGTTCAGGTCAGTATCCGAAGGGTGACGCGCGAGCGCATTTCGTGACAAAAAAAATCAAAATATTCCATTACCGTACTTCGAAGCATGTCAAACGCTGTTTTAAATCGATTTTTATGCGATTTTTCTCGTAAAATAGCGATAATATTCCAACCGGGCGACGTTGTATTCATTCAAAGAGAGAAAGAAAAACTGTTCTCAGCCTGACCACTCACAAAATCTCCTGCTGTTTTTCGCCCAGAGACTGGAGAGACGTCATTCCACTTTCTGGCGCCTTCTGAGAGCCAATGGAAGCCTTAGAAAATGTCACGTTACAGCAGAGATGCTGTATATTCGATAGAGATGCCGCAGAAGGAGAACAAATTGTCAGACAGGGTACTTCCTGTATGGAATCTTCTCAGGTTTTGGCCTGCCATATGAGTTCTGTTATACTCAGACACCATTCAAACAGTTTTAGAAACTTTAGAGTGGTTTCTATCCAAATCTACTAATATGCATATTCTCGTTTCTGGGCAAAAGTAGTAACCAGTTTAAATCGTTTAAGTTTTTTATCCGGCCGTGCAAATACTGCCCCCTAGCCCCAACAGGTTAACTCCAAGCGGGCTGTCATGTGCCTTTTACTGAGGAGTGGCTTCCGTCTGGCCACTCTACCATAAAGGTCTGATTGGTGGAGTGCTGCAGTGATTGTTGTCCTTCTGGAAGGTTCTCCCATCTCCACAGAGGAACTCTGAAGCTCTGTCAGAGTGATCATCGGGTTCTTGGTCACCTCCCTGACCAAGGCCCTTCTCCCCCAATTGCTCAGTTTGGCCGGGCAGCCAGCTCTAGGAAGTCTTGGTGGTTCCAAACTTCTTCCATTTAAGAATAATGGCCACTGTGTTCTTGGGGACCTTCAATGCTGCAGAAATGTTTTGTTACCCTTCCCCATATCTGTGCCTCGACACAATCCTGTCTCGGAGGTCTACGGACAATTCCTTCAACCTTATGGCATGGTTTTTGCTCTGACGTGCACTGTCAACTGTGGGACCTTATAGAGACAGTTGTGTCTTTTCAAATAATGTCCAATCAAATTACGTTGTTGAAACATCTCAAGGATGATCAATGGTAACAGGATGCACCTGAGCTCAATTTCGAGTCTCATAGCAATACTTATGTAAATAACGTATTTCTGTTTTTTTGTCATTATGGGGTATTGTGCACAGATTGAGGCAAATTATTTATTTAATCAATTTTAGAATAAGGCTGTAACATAACAAAATGTGGAAAATGTCAAGGGGTCTGAATACTTTCCAAAATGCACTGTAGTGTATGTTGCAGGGATCTGTCATCCTCCCTCCCCCAATCCTGTCTGTAAGAGCCATTTTGGCCTGTTTATGAGTTCTGTATATGTTGTCTGTCAAGAGTAATTTTTACTTGTCTCTCCTGGGACAGTGTCTTTTTATTGGAAATCGCCACTACAAGGTCTCTGATCTACTAGCCCCATTCATAGCCTCTAAATAAATTAAATTGGGTATCTGAATCTCGATTGGCTTACTCTCTCGGCTGATTTTCTTAAAATCAGTATGTATTGATCTGAACTTAGTCCAACTGATTTCAGAGCCCACTCGTTTGAATGTAAAGAGTCCTGCTAAATCAACTCTGATTGATCTCATACTTACAAATAACCCTCATAAATACTCAACTAGTGGTGTCTTTGCTATGGACCTCAGTTATCACTGTCCTATTGTCTGTGTCAGAAACGCAAAGTTGCCTAAACCACGCCTGATTACTGAGAGAAACTTTAAACAGTTCAATGAGCAAGGGTTCTTATGTGACCTTTACCATTTAGGCTTATTTAGTTTTAATGACACTCCGGAAGCGGAACTTATTGGAACGTATTGGTAAATTCTCAGCTGCGGCCCTTTTTAGATGGAAAATGTATTCTGAATGCTCACCAGTCAGGCTTTAGGCCAGGACACCACGCCATCTCCCCTGCTTTTCTAGTCATAAATTACATAGTTAACTAGACCGGAAACAGCACTGCTCTGCCCTTTTTAAAATTGATCTGTCGAAAGCATTCGATACAGTTTATCATGCACTGCTGCTACGCAGGCCACCCGAAATTTGTCTTGCCCAAGTGATGTGCGGCTGGTTAAAAAATGACCTACACGACAGAAGTCAATGTATATCTGCTGATGGAGTTCAGTCTAATTTTCTTAACATAACTAAGAGTCCCTCAAGGCTCAATACTAGTCCCTTTACTGTTCACTATTTACATGAATAATGTTGGTCTGTCCCTGAATAATACAAAATAATAATAACTGGGGCTTTCATACATTTATGGGCTCCCGAGTGGCACAGCGGTCTAAGGAACTGCATCTCAGTGCTAGAGGCATCAATACAGACCCTGGTTCGATTCCAGGCTGTGTCACAACCGGCCGTGATTGGTAGTCCCATAGGGCAGCGCACAATTGGTCCAGCGTCGTCAGGGTGAGGGTTTGGCCTGGGTAGGCTGTCATTGTAAATAAGAATTTGTTCTTAAACAATCAGTGTCTGGTAGTGATGAAGAAATAGAACAATCCCCTTTTCAACCCACCCTTGCACTCCTTTTCTCTTTCTCCTCTCTCTCTCTTTCTCTCCTCTCTCTGCCTTACCTCTCTATCTCAATCTTTCTCTATTTCCCTCTTTCCCTTTCCTCTTTCTCCTCACTCACTCCATTTCACTACGGTTCCAGATTTATATAAACTCCCAGATATCATTGTGCTGTTTAATAATTAAGTCCACAGTGAACATACAGCACACGACGTGATGTGTTGTATAGTACAGCTTATTCAGAGGCTACACTTCACACAGATTCCCATCTCAAATTAATGTCTTTTTTAGAGTGCGTCCCAAATTGCACCTTAATCTCTATAGTGTACTACTTTTGACCATGGCATAGTGCACTATGTATGAAATAGGGTGCCATTTGGGACATACTTAGCTTGTCTTTACTGTACTACAATCCTCGTTTTGTGAAATATCTTATTGCCTCATTAGTTTTAGTTACAGATACTGATGGAGCTGTATGTCATCAAGTCCCCCTGGCTGTACTTACAGTATGGATGGTGATGTGATATACTGTATGGGTGATGTGATTACTGTAATACTATCACATCATTCAGTACCCATGGTGGTATTTGCTGATGGTGATACAGTATAATGCTGTTAAGTTCTCTTCTGCTTTGATGGTTATGTGATATCATCATAGGGTGATGTCCTCCTACTGATGTTCATCCATCCATCCATCCATCCATCCTCTCTAGCCTGGTTAAAGCTAAACGCATTGATGGCGATATCTCCTCAGTGTTTCAAGGTCAAAACCATTATAGTTGAGGAGGATAAAGACCTGATGGTTTCTATGAAATTGGATTGTACTGTAGCCCGCCTTACTTACCTATCATTATGTCTGATATGAAGACTCAAAGGAGCGTCATCAACACAGATGCATGTGTGTGTGAGATAGGAGACATCACAGAGACAGAGCTATCAGTCCTACCCACAGTCATCCTGACCTCATTAGGGTTGGAGTGTGACATTATATTAAGAACCCCCCCCCCCCCACACACACACTCACACACACACTTCCCATCCCCCTTCTGCTGCATGGGGACCACCAGCCGTGTGGCAGAACATTATATGGCATATGGCAATAGGTTACTGCCAGTGCAACTGGAGAAGGGAGACTTACACTCCACACACACGTATTACTGTAATACTAAGTAACCTACATTTCCACATTACAAAACAATGAAAATCAGTAAGAATTAGGCTATTAGAGTTTATGGATATTGCGACAGGGGTGCTTTTAATACAATTGATAAGCAATAGCTTACAAAACAGGAAGACAATCATTTCTAAATAATCTTGCATAACTTTGATAGAAGCTGGACAATTTGCAGGCAGAAAAATACATGTTATCAATATTTATTTCCAGTTACTGTTAGGCTATAGTTTAGGGTCCATCATATTTAGGAAGTTAATTTCCATAGAAAGACTATTGCTCCGTGCTTCTCTGCCAATGTATACAGTGTATAGCTAACAGGCGATTTCATTGAGACCACGCATAGGCACATTTGATCTCGCACATCCAAGAGGAGAGGTAGGCTGCTGAACTTAAAGCAGAATGATCCTATGAGAGTTTGTGAATAGTGCAACAGGGGAGCTTTTAATACAATAGATAACACATTTAAAATAGAAAGACAACCATTCTAAATAATCTGCGGGGACCAAGTAATATTTTCATAGCAAAATTGTCTTTCTTACCGCATGCCCGCTCCCACCCGTAGCATGAAAAATGCAGACCGCGCTGCAATGCTCTCTGTCGGGGCCCGCAGATCCTACGGCATGCCCGCGGGAATGCAGCTCTCTAGTTGGGAGCACCAGTGCTACCAATGAAAATGTTTAATTTAGAGTCAGTGCTAGGGGGAAAGGGTGCTTCTTCATAATACCAGTGTTGTACCAAAGTGCTGATGATGCATTAGTCTGAGGCAGCAATTCTCAAGTCATGGGTGAGCACCAAAATTGGGTTCGCGAGAGGCTTAAAATAAAATGTTGCAGACCTGTTTCTACGAATATACAGAATGTACAAAACATTAGCTACACCTTCCTAATATTGAGATGCACCCTCTTTTGCCCTCAGAACAGCCTCAATTCATTGGTGCATGGACTCTAAAGGTGTTGAAAGCGTTCCACAGGGATGCTGGCCCATGTTGACTCCAATGCTTCTCACAGTTGTGTTAAGTTGGCTGGTAGTAGATCTCTACTCCAAATAGCTCATTCCATCTCATCCCACAGATGCTCAATTGGATTGAGATCTGTTGACTGGGCAGGCCCCTGCAGTAAGCTGAATTCACTGTCATGTTCGTGGAATCATTCCTGGACATTGCTAGCCTTGTGGCAAAAATCCATTCACAGATGGATACACTGCTGCCTTGAAGGGATGCAACTGATTGGCAATGATGTTCAGATATCCTGTGACATTCAAACATTTCTCCACTTTTATCAAGGGACCCAATGTGTGCCATGAAAACACACCCCACACCATCATACCACCACCAGCCTGCAATGTTGACACGTGGCATGATGGATGCATGCACTAGTGGTTTTCTCCATACCCTAGTCCTCCCATCAGCAAGAAATGGCAGGAACCGGGATTCATCAGACTAGGCAATGTTTCTCCAGTGTCCAGTGTTTTTGTTCCTTAGCCCACAGCAACCGGAGTTTCATGTTTTTTTTCTGAAAGAAGTGGAACTCTTTAACCTGTTATGGATAGGGGGCAGTATTTTCACGGCCGGATAAAAAACGTACCCGATTTAATCGGATTATTACTCCTGCCCAGAAACTAGAATATGCATATAATTATTAGCTTTGCATAGAAAACACTCCAAAGTTTCTAAAACTGTTTGAATGGTGTCTGTGAGTATAACAGAACTCATTTGGCAGGCCAAAACCTGAGAAGATTCTGTACAGGAAGTGCCGTCTCTGACCATTTCTTCGCCTTCTACACTCTCTTTATTTAAAACTGAGGATCTCTGCTGTAACGTGACACTTCCTACGGCTCCCATAGGCTCTCAGAAGGCGGCAAAAAGCTGAATGATGTCTTTGCAGGCCCTGGCTGAAAAACACTAGCGCATTTAGATAGTGGTTGATCAGAGAACAGAGACTGGAGGCGCGTGCACGAGGCGACACCATGTTTTTATTCTTTCGTCTTTGAACGAAAACAACGACTCCCGGTCGGAATATTATCGCTTTTTTACGAGAAAAATAGCATAAAATTTTATTTTAACCTGTTAGGGCTAGGGGGCAGTATTTACACGGCCGGATAAAAAACGTACCCGATTTAATCTGGTTACTGCCCAGAAACTAGAATATGCATATAATTATTGGCTTTGGATAGAAAACACCCTAAAGTTTCTAAAACTGTTTGAATGGTGTCTGTGAGTATAACAGAACTCATATGGCAGGCAAAAACCTGAGAAGATTCCTTACAGGAAGTGGCCTGTCTGACAATTTTTTGGGCTTCTTGGCTCTCTTTATTGAAAACTGAGGATCTTTGCTGTAACGTGACACTTCCTACGGCTCCCATAGGCTCTCAGAAACTGGGAAAAAGCTGAATGGTGGCTTTGCAGGCCCTGGCTGAAAAACATTAGCGCGTTTGGATAGTGGTCAGTCAGAGTACTATGAGACTGAGGCGCGTGCACAAGGCGACACCATGTTTTTATTTTCTCTCTCTTTGTACTAAAACACGGTTTCCCGGTCGGAATATTATCGATTTTTTACGAGAAAAATGGCATAAAAATTGATTTTAACCAGCGGTTGACATGCTTCGAAGTACGGTAATGGAATATTTAGAATTTTTTTGTCACGAAACGCGTCGGGCGCGTCACCCTTCTTTACCCTTTCGGATAGTGTCTTAAACGCACGAACAAAACGCCGCTATTTGGATATAACTATGGATTATTTTGAACCAAACCAACATTTGTTATTGAAGTAGAAGTCCTGGGAGTGCATTCTGACGAAGAACAGCAAAGGTAATAACATTTTTCTTATAGTAAATCTGACTTTGGTGAGGGTCAAACTTGGTGGGTGTCAAAATAGCTAGCCTGTGATGGCGAGCTATCTACTCAGACTATTGCAAAATGTGCTTTCACCGAAAAGCTATTTTAAAATCAGACACCTCGATTGCATAAAGGAGTTCTGTATCTATAATTCTTAAAATAATTTATGTTTTTTGTGAACGTTTATCGTGAGTAATTTAGTAAATTCACCGGAAGTGTTCGGTGGGAATGCTAGTTCTGAACGTCACATGCTAATGTAAAAAGCTGGTTTTTGATATAAATATGAACTTGATTGAACAAAACATGCATGTATTGTATAACATAATGTCCTAGGCGTGTCATCTGATGAAGATCATCAAAGGTTAGTGCTGCATTTAGCTGTGGTTTTGTTTTTTGTGACATTATATGCTAGCTGGAAAAATGGGTGTCTGATTATTTCTGGCTGGGTACTCTGCTGACATAATCTAATGTTTTGCTTTCGCTGTAAAGCCTTTTTGAAATCGGACAGTGTGGTTAGATAAAGGAGAGTCTTGTCTTTAAAATGGTGTAAAATAGTCATATGTTTGAAAAATGGACGTTTTTGGATTTTTGAGGAATTTGTAATTCGCGCCACGCCTATCATTGGATATTGGAGCAGGTGTTCCGCTAGCGGAACGTCTAGATGTAAGAGGTTTTAAGGTCGTCGGCTGCCATACCCCATTCGTGTCAAGGTATGAGGAGTTGTGCATTCCTTTATGGGTTTTTGGGCACCAATGTTGTACTGGACTGTCCGTGTAGCCCGTCTGTTGCTCTGCACAATTTTTCAGCCTCCTTTGTCCTCTTATCATTGACCCGTTTTCGACCACTGGCCTGCCGTTGGCTGGATGTCCTTTGGGTGATGGACCATTCTTTAAACACACAGGAAACTGTTGAGCGTGAAACTCAAAAGCGTTGCACTTCTTGACACACTCAAACCGGTGCGCCTGGCACCTACTACCATACACCGTTCAAAGGCACTTAAATCTTTTGTCTTGCCCATTCACCCTCTGAATGGCACACATACACAATCCATGTCTCAATTGTCTCAAGGCTTAAAAATGCTTATTTAACCTGTCTACTTCCCTTCATCTACACTGATTGAAGTGGATTTATAAAGTGACATCAATAAGCGATCATAGATTTCCCCTGGATTCACCTGGTCAGTCTATCATGGAAAGAGCATATTTTGTACACTTACTGTATATCTTGTAGAATACAGCCACTTTCTTGTTGAAAATCAACGGACATGCAGTTAGTCTGTAGATAGTCCATCTGTAGAAGCTCTATAAACTATCCAAATAGTGTTACCGATTATTCCATATTTCGCGGGTCAGCGGCAGCTACAACATTGATTTGATAATCCTTCTTTTGCTCTGTGAACACGCTTAAATTGAATTGGGCTGAAGTGGGTACAATATATCTGACCTAGTACTGATTCCATGCTCTTAAGATCATATTCTGTTTTTTCTATTTTCTTACATTTGATATTGAACACTGCATTGTTGAGGAAGAGCTTGTAAGTAAGCATTTGCTGTTTACAACTGTTGTATCCTGTGCACGCGACAAATTAACTTTGATTTGATTTGGGCTGTAAATGACTCACGACTCCACAAGCCACACCTCTTCATTCTCTACCTACTAAATAATTGTATTGCAGTCGAAAGCTGCATTGCGAAAATCCCTAGAATAATATACCTTAATGACATTGCCCATTTGTGCATCACAAATTGCACTCTATTCCCTACATAGTGCACTACTTTTGACCAGAATCTATAGGCACTATGTAGGGAATATGGTGCCATTTGGGACAGAACACCAGAGTGGCCTTTTCTCCCCGTTTGTACTTATTACAGACCTCTATGGTGCTAATCAGCACACAAAGGCAGCCATTTTGGCTAATTACAGGTTTCTGATTGAATCCTTAATAACAGTAATCAAACTGCCATTTTTAGTCTAATCACAAACCCAAACCCTCCACTCTGGGTCATGTTCGTTAGACACTAAACTGAAGAAAGTTTTATGAAACAGAGCGGGAACTACCTGGACTTGACCAATGAGAAATGTTATTTTTTGTTATTTGTAGAAAAAGGTTTGGAAGCTTTTTACGTGCCATAATGATATTGAACACTGCTCTGGTGCCGTCTAACCGGAAGAATGGGTTACCTCACGTAGCCTTTGGCAAAAACTTGCTACCGTCGTGTTTACGGATATAGCATCCTGTAGTCGCCTCTTCACTGTTGACATTGAGTCTGGTGTTTTGTGGGTACTATTTAATGAAGCTGCCAGTTGAGGACTTGTGAGGCGTCTGTTTCTCAAACTAGACACACTAATGTACTTGTCGTCTTGCTAAGTTGTGTACCGGGGACTCCCACTCCTCTTTGACCCCAAACTTTGGAACGGTAGTGTACATGTATTTGGATTGCTCCTGCATTGATGCAAATATTAAAGCAATATATCACAAGGGGGCACAATTGATTGTGGTTTTAGCACGGCTGTACTGCGATCATAGGTACAAACGACATCCAAGGACTCTTAAACTGTCTACATAACAGCATTATCTAGATTTTTGTTTACAAAGATAACCCCATAGGTTTGGATACGACCTGATGTGTAATGTAACATAGAGGTGTGTCTCTCCCCAAAATTGGCCTTACATTCTTATGTTAATCCTGGGTCTGTCCTTGGTCTTAATCCCATTCTAATCTTCTCCATGACCCTTTGGCTGGCAGTGGGCTGGAATTACAGTATCACAGCAAGACACCCATGGCACCCTCAGGGGCACCGCAGGGGAGGTGAGCCCCCTCTCAGTGCTAAGGCTTATGTCTGTTCACATGATGTAATGAACTGAAATTAAGACACACACCACACATCCCTCTCTTTTCTCTGTCTAACCCTCTCTTTTGAAATCTGTTTTCCCTCCTTCTCTTCATTTCTATGATGAAGAGAGTAAAATGTATCTTTCTGTATTACTCCTCGTCTCTCTTCGTCCTTTGTCTCGTCTCTGCGGAAACCAAATGTGGACATTCTTGACTGCATGAACTTCTTCTGCCAGACTTTAACCATTAAGAGTCTATTGATACAACCATGCGTCAATCTAATGAACATAACAAAACAATTCCCATCAAAATCCGTCAGTTCAAGCTAGAGATGTTTTTTTTGCACCGCATCCGCCTATGTTCCCCTTCCTGAAAATCAGTCTTCTCACGAAAACGCCTGTAACATCCGAACGGTTTGGTTTACTAACTAATATGGAAAGATGAGACCGTTTTGCTCTCATTCCCCACAAGCCTCATGGGACTCGTCTGAAGTCTGTAACGCTGATGTGCCAGCGCTGTCTGTATCGTCCGAACCGTTTGGGCTACAAACTAATATGACCTCACTGTGGAAAAGGGAAACTCTCACAAACACGATGGTGTTCTCTCACACAAGTGTCACAGGACTCGTCTGAAGGTAACCAGGTTACTGGTTTGAAAAAGGAATGGAAGTATTAATGTAGTTTTGTGCCAACAAAAAAGGGGTTAAATATGTGTTAAAAAATATATATATTTCCAGAGCTTTCTTAGTTCTCCTAGATATAGGGCAAAAACATTATTCCTTTTGATATTTTTTTTTACTTTCTGTTTTGCATTTATGAATGTTATTCAATACGTTTATATGGGCTATTGTTGTAAAGGCCAAATTCAATATTTTATAAAATACCTACAGGGGTCCATAATTTTTTTAAACATATTACAGCAATTCCATATGTTAGCTTAGTAGAACTCTCCCCACCACAAACGCTTATTAAAGCAAAGATCTAAACAGTTTCCCAGCCTGCTGTTAAAAGCAGTGGTGAGGCTGAGTAAGAATGTCCAGTCATTCCTGATATTTAATGCTGTCAGGACCATCTGCTCTATAGAAGTGTGTTTACACCGTCCTGTCGTGTCTTGGTTAGTATATAGCCCTGATTTTATCTGTACAAGTGTCTTGTATTTTCTTGAACGGAGTGGCTGCGATTTCAGATTCTCTGGAACCTGACTTTTTTTAACGTAGCTGCTAAAGATATGATCGACATGTTAAAATTTGAGTGCAATTTATTATATTTTTTTTCATGTTGTAGCCCACACAAAAGACATGTTCGTACAAGCATATCAAACACAAGCAAGACCTAAACAGGCGGTCAAAAAGGCAATTTTTTTCTGATTATCATTGCAAATGTTGGCTAGCTCCTTTTTCAGAGACTCTCGCTATGATATGGCAGCATATCATCATAGTACCCTCCAAGCTCATTAAGTTCGGGGCCCTGGGTCTGCACCTCGCCCTGTGCAACTGGGTCCTGGACTTCCTGAAGGGCCGACCCCAGCTGGTGAAGGTAGGAAACAACACCTCCACTTCGCTGATCCTCAACACAGGAGCCCCACAAGGGTGCATGCTCAGCCCCCTCCCGTACTCCCTGTTCACTCATGACTGCGTGGCCACGCATGCATCCAATTCAATCATCAACTTTGCAGACAACACAACAGTAGTAGGCCTGATTACCAACAATAACGAGACAGCCTAGAGGGAGGAGGTGAGAGCCCTCGCGGAGTGGTGCCAGGAAAATAACCTCTCCCTCAACGTCAACAAAACAAAGGATATGATCGTGGACTTCAGGAAACAGCAGAGGGAGCACGCCCCCTATCCACATTGACGGGACCGCAGTGGAGAAGGTGGAAAGCAAGTTCCTCGGTGTATACATTGACAATCTGAATTGGTCCACCCACACAGACAATGGGGTGAAGAAGGCGCAATAGCGCCTCTTCAAACTCAGGAGGCTGAAGAAATTTGGCCCTCAGAAACCATTAGTTGCACAATTGAGAGCATCCTGTTGGGCTGTATCACTGCCTGGTATAGCAACTGCACCGCCCGCAACCCACACGGCTCTCCAGAGGGTGGTACGGTCTGCCCAATGCATCACCGGGTGCACACTGCCTACCCTCCATGACACCTACAGCATCCTATGTCACAGGAATGCCAAGAAGATAATCAAGGACATCAACCAACTGAGCCATGGCCTGTTCACCCCGCTATCATCCAGAAGGCGAGGTCAGTACCAGTGCATTAAAGCTGGGACCGAGAGACTGAAAAACAGCTTCTATCTCAAGGCCATCAGACTGTTAAATAGCCATCACTAGCCGGCTACCACCCAGCTACTCAACCCTGAACCTTAGAGGTTGCCGCCATATATACATATACATGGAATCACTGGTCACTTTAATAATGTTTACATACTGCTTTACTCATCTCATATGTATATATTGTTTTCTATTCTAAAGTCACTCCGACATTGCCCGTCCTAATACTTATATACAGTTGAAGTCGGATGTTTACATACATCTTAGCCAAATACATTTAAACTCAGTGTTTCACAATTCCTGACATTTAATCCTAGTAAAAATTCCCTGTCTTAGGTCAGTTAGGATCACCACTTTATTGTAAGAATGTGAAATGTCAGAATAATAGTAGAGACAATTATTTATTTCAGCTTTTATTTCTTTCATCACATTCCCAGTGGGTCAGAAGTTTACATACACTCAATTAGTATTTGGTAGCATTGCCTTTACATTTTTTTTTATAACTTGGGTCAAATGTTTCGGGCAGCCTTCCACAACCTTCCCACAATAAGTTGGGTGAATTTTGGCCCATTCCTCCTGACAGAGCTGGTGTAACTGAGTCAGGTTTGTAGGCTTCCTTGCTTGCACACGCTTTTTCAGTTCTGCCCACAATTTTTATATAGGATTGAGGTCAAGGCTTTGTCATGGCCACTCTAATACCTTGACTTTGTTGTCCTTAAGCCATTTTGCCACAACTTTGGAAGTATGCTTGGGGTCATTGTCCGCTTGGAAGACCCATTTGCGACCAAGCTTTAACTTGCTGACTGATGTCTTGAGATGTTGCGTCAATATTTCCACGTAATTGTCTTTCCTTATGATGCCATCTATTTTGTGAAGTGCACCAGTCCCTCCTGCAGCAGAGCACCCACACAACATGGGTGCCACCCCCGTGCTTCACGGTTGGGATGGTGTTCTTCGGCTTGCAAGCCTCCCCCTTTTTCCTCCAAACATAACCATGGTCATTATGGCCAAACAGTTCTATTTTTGTTTTAGCAGACGAGGACATTTCTCCAAAAAGTACGATCTTTGTACTTTGCAGTTGCAAACCGTAGTCTGGCTTTTTTATGGCGGTTTTGGAGCAGTGGCTTCTTCCTTGCTGAGCGGCCTTTCAGGTTGTGTCGATATAGGACTCATGTGGATATAGATACGTTTGTACCTGTTTCCTCCAGCATCTTCACAAGGTCCTTTGCTGTTGTTCTGGGATTGTTTTGCACTTTTCAAATCAGAGTACGTTCATCTCTAGGAGACAGAACACGTCTCCTTCCTGAGCGGTATGACGGCTGCGTGGTCCCATGGTGTTTATTCTTGCATACTATTGTTTGTACAGATGAACGTGGTACCTTCAGGCATTTGGAAATTGCTCCCAAGGATGAACCAGACTTGTGGAGGTCTACAATTTTTTTTCTGAGGTCTTGGCTGATTTCTTTTGATTTTTCCCATGATGTCAAGCAAAGAGGCACTGCGTTTGAAGGTAGACCTTGAAATACATCCACAGGTACTCCTCCAATTGACTCAAATTATGTCAATTAGCCTATCAGAAGCTTCTAAAGCCATGACATCATTTTCTGGAATTTTCCAAGCTGGTTAAAGGCACAGTCAACTTAGTGTATATAAACCTCTGACCCACTGGAATTGTGATACAGTGAATTATAAGTGAAATAATCTGTCTGTAAACAATTGTTATCAAAATTACTTGTGTCATGCACAAAGTAGATGTCCTAACCGACTTGCCAAAACTATAGTTTGTTAACAAGAAATTTGTGGAGTGGTTGAAAAACGAGTTTTAATGACTCCAACCTAAGTGTATGTAAACTTCCGACTTCAGCTGTACTTCCTAATTCCATTCTTTTACTTTTAGATTTGTGTGTTGTGAATTGTTAGATACTACTGTGCTGTTTTTCAGGAAGATGAATAGCCACATACACAGTCCGTTTGAACAACAGATATAGGTTATAACACATTTGTCACAGGGTTTTTTTTTTATACACCGGATATTATCATGTAGTGCACTTGGACAAGAGAGAAAAGGTGTGAAAGGCCGCTAAAACCAATTTACACCTTAAATTCTAGATGTTATTTCTTTTTTTAAATCCATCATATCAGCAGTCTCAATTTGAGATTCCAGCTACTATCTTTTTAATTAAAGTCTAACCTCTCCCTGACTCTGAGAGCAAACAAAAAAACTTTATCCTCTTACCTCATTAGATAAAATAACACACATTCTGCACTGAAGGTTCCAATTAAGATTGAGTGTCTGTCCTCAATAATTTCTTTGTCAAGTAGTTTTCTCCCTCTCCAAAGACCGACATGGAGGAGAGCTTAGATCTTGGAGCAACTTCCACCCTCACCTACAGTACCTGCCTGCTGAATTTCAAATCAACTCCCCTTGCTCAACACCTAGGAGTGTGTGTGTATATATATCTAAACAAAATGGTAACGGATTTATCTTGGCTTCTGACTTAGTGGAAATCCTATATTGTCTGCGTCATCATACTATATTTCTTCCTATCTAATCCTCTCAGATCTACATGGCCTTTCCTGAAAAATGCTGTTCCTGGTATACTAAATAAGCATGTGAGTTTTCTACCTGGACGGAATGGCCTCATTTTGGCTGGCTTGAGTAAGCTGCTTCACTAACACACATTCACAGAGCACAGCACTCATTTCCCTATGGGCTGCTCTATTTCTCTCTCTCTTTAAGAAGTGAAACTAAAACCGTGGCTCCTGAACATAGTTTGATCCCTCCGAGCTCTGCTGCATTGTTAGGGCTGTTCTCGATTTGGAAGAGAGAAAGAAACTATCATGACAGTGTCTTGTATTGGCGGTGAATGCCTTTCCTGGACTGTCTGCCTTATGTGCCAAGCTATTTCCTTAATCCTCTATGGCATGAATTTTTATTTGGGGGGGGGATATTTCATTTTTTTGGGAGCTTGGGGGTCCCTGATACTAAACTCAGCAAAAAAAGAAACGTCCTCTCACTGTCAACTGCGTTTATTTTCAGCAAACTTAACATGTGTCAATATTTGTATGAACATAACAAGATTCAACAACTGAGACATAAACTGAACAAATTCCACAGACATGACTAACAGAAATTCAATAATGTGTCCCTGAACATAGGGGGGGTCAGTATCTGGTGTGGCCGCCAGCTGCATTAAGTACTGCAGTGTATCTCCTCATGGACTGCACCAGATTTGCCAGTTCTTGCTGTGAGATGTTACCCCACTCTTCCACCAAGGCACCTGCAAGTTCCCAGAAATTTCTGGGGGGAATGGCCCTAGCCCTCACCCTCCGATCCAACAGGTTCCAGACGTGTTCAATGGGATTGAGATCCGGGCTCTTCGCTGGCCATGGCAGAAGCCTGACATTCCTGTCTTGCAGGAAATAACACTGAGAACGAGCAGTATGGCTGGTGGCATTGTCATGCTGGAGGGTCATGTCAGGGTAAGCCTGCAGGAAGGGTACCACATGAGGGAGGAGGATGTCTTCCCTGTAATGCACAGTGTTGAGACTGCCTGCAATGACAACAAGCTCAGTCCGATGATGCTGTGACACACCGCCCCAGACCATGACGGACCCTCCACCTCCAAATCGATCCCGCTCCAGAGTATAGGCCTCGGTGTAACGCTCATTCCTTCGACGATAAACGTGAATCCAACCATCACCCCTGGTGAGACAAAACCGCGACTCGTCAGTGAAGAGCACTTTTTGCCAGACCTGTCTGGTCCAGCGACGGTGGGTTTGAGCGCATAGGCGACGTTGTTGCTGGTGATGTCTGGTGAGGATCTGCCTTACAACAGGCCTACAAGCCCTCAGTCCAGCCTCTCTCAGCCTATTGCGGACAGTCTGAGCACTGATGGAGGGATTGTGCGTTCCTGGTGTAACTCGGACAGTTGTTGTTGCCATCCTGTACCTGTCCCGCAGGTGTGATGTTCAGATGTACCGATCATGTGCAGGTGTTACTCATGGTCTGCCACTGTGAGGATGATCAGCTGTCCGTCCTGTCTCCCTGTAGCTATGTCTTAGGCGTCTCACAGTACGGACATTGCAATTTATTGCCCTGTCCACATCTTCAGTCCTCATGCCTCTTTGCAGCATGCCTAAGGCACGTTCACGCAGATGAGCAGGGACCCTGGGCATCTTTCTTTTGGTGTTCTTCAGAGTCGGTAGAAAGGCCTCTTTAGTGTCCTAAGTTTCATAACTGTGACCTTAATTGCCTACCGTCTGTAAGCTGTTAGTGTCTTAACGACTGTTCCAAGGTGCATGTTCATTAATTGTTTATGGATCATTGAACAAGCATGGGAAACTTTGTTTAAACCCTTTACAATGAAGATATTTGGATTTTTATGAATTATCTTTGAAAGACAGGGTCCTGAAAAAGGGATATTTCTTTTTTTGCTGAGTTTATCATAAAATGTAGAAGCTGTTTTTCAGTCTCTCGGTCCCAGCTTTGATGCACCTGTACTGACCTCGCCTTCTGGATGATAGCGGGGTGAACAGGCAGTGGCTCGGGTGGTTGTTGTCCTTGATGATCTTTTTGGCCTTCCTGTGACATCGGGTGGTGTAGGTGTCCTGGAGGGAAGGTAGTTTGCCTCCGGTGATGCGTTGTGCAGACCTCACTACCCTCTGGAGAGCCTTACGATTGTGGGTAGAGCAGTTGCCGTACCAGGCGGTGATACAGCCCGACAGGATGCTCTCGATTGTGCATCTGTAAAAGTTTGTGAGTGTTTTTGGTGACAAGCCGAATTTCTTCAGCCTCCTGAGGTTGACGAGGCGCTGCTACGCCTTCTTCACCACGCTGTCTGTGTAGGTGGATTTCAGTTTGTCCGTTATGTGTACGCCGAGGAACTTAAAACTTTCCACCCTCTCCACTACTGTCCCGTCGATGTGGATAGGGGGCTGCACCCTCTGCTGTTTCCTGAACTCCACGATCATCTCCTTTGTTTTGTTGACATTGAGTGTGAGGTTATTTTCCTGACACCACACTCCGAGGGCCCTCACCTCCTCCCAGTAGGCCGTCTCATCGTTGTTGGTAATCAAGCCTACCACTGTAGTGTCGTCTGCAAACTTGATGATTGAGTTGGAGGCGTGGATGGCCACGCAGTCATGAGTGAACAGAGAGTACAAGAGAGGGCTGAGAACGCACCCTTGTGGGGCCCCAGTGTTGAGGATCAGCGGGGTGGAGATCTTGTTTCCTACCCTCACCACCTGGGGGCGGCCCGTCAGGAAGTCCAGGACCCAGTTGCACAGAGCTTGGTCGAGACCCAGGGTCTCAAGCTTAATGACGAGTTTGGAGGGTACTATGGTGTTAAATGCTGAGCTGTAGTCGATGAACAGCATTCTTACATAGGTATTCCTCTTGTCCAGTTGGGTTAGGGCGAAATCCAAACAAGGGCTGCCTTGCTCGGTGTGTGAGAGAGTGTGTGTGGAGGGGTTAGCCTGTGTGTGCAGGTATGTGTGTGTTTCAGTGTGTCTGAATGTGTGTTTGTGTGGGTTATTGTTTGAATCAGTGTTTCTCTTTTTTACAAAGCACACTCTGATTTCCTATCCTGTGTGGAACCTCAGAAAGCAGTTGCTGGTGGATGTGAAACGGGTGGACATCACATTTCCAGCACTTGGCTTTTGATGTACCTTTACACCCTGGTACCTTGCATCTCCCTTCTTTTCATCCATAACCATCCAGTGGGCTGTGGCATCCAGGCGCACATCAGGACTGGAATTGAAGCAGCGGGTCCTTTTCTCCTCTTCTCCTCATACTCACCAGCAATTGTGGAACTGGGACGACCTTTCTTGCGCTCCAGACCCTTTCCATTTTTGCATAGGCCTTCAGCGATGTATGACTTGAAGGTATACAGCTTAATTTGTTCCTTCTTTCTCATGCCAGTGCCTTCACTATCTCTTCTTTAGAGCAGCCAGGTGGTCAAGATTATCATATCCAGGAAATGTAACACCAGCCGGTTGTACCACTTCTTTGATCTGATTTTGTTCCGGTACAGTGCAATCAGTGAGTCAATCAGATCCACCACACCCATATTCTTGTTGTATTCTTTCACCACAGCAGGGCAGGGGACTTTGGTGATCATCTTTTGCTTGCGATCCCACCTGTCAACCTCGGT
The DNA here is from genome assembly GCF_901001165.1 of Salmo trutta. Taxonomy (NCBI): domain Eukaryota; kingdom Metazoa; phylum Chordata; class Actinopteri; order Salmoniformes; family Salmonidae; genus Salmo; species Salmo trutta. Next base: position 44,269,815 of record NC_042974.1, on the reverse strand, counting down.
GACTGGATGGGCTCCAGTGTAATCACTCAGAAGGGTCACTGACAAGTTATCGTACCACTTCACAACGTGCAAGGTGGTTTCTCCAACCATGGCCATCTTCTGTTCAAAAGATCCAAGTCCTGCGGTCTTCAGCTCAGCGTCGCACATCAAGTTGACGCCTGGTAATCTGTTGCCAAGGTTAAGGGGCTTGTTTGCGTTACATTGTATCGCATATAGATTTGACTGCCCTACAATAACTTCCAGAATGTCTTCAGTGAACCTGCTTGAAGTACTGGATAGGGGACATGATTTCATCAGATCTTGAAAGCAGGCCCTGCCATTCTGGGTAAGCATTGTGGGGTGTGCTCCACCGGGGTAGGCGTGGAATATCAACCTCTGCATCATCTTCATCCTCAGTCTCATTGTCAACAGACAGGCATTCTCCTTTAAAAAAGAAAGCAGGTAGCACACATTTGAATGTGTCATATACCCTTCTTCATCCACTGACACGCATGCAAACAAACATGCACAAACACCACACACACACGTTACTTTGCTGACTGACCCCTAAATGACTCCTGACATCATAAATGTCTCTCAAACCTGATTTGTGGATCCACTCTTCCTGACTCTCTTCAAGCTCACTGTCATTGTCACTCTCCTCAAGCTCACTGTCAGAGGGAATGACTGCTCGCTAATTTTCCTTCCGCCCTTAAAATGTTCTTGTGTCCATTTCCGGTAAGTATCAGTAGATAGTAAAGTAAAAACATTGACTATGGTCATAATGCACATCTCCACAGTTTAGCATGATATTGCCCGAACAAAAGTGGTCTAACTGCACAATGTTGCCCTGGGGCAACTGACCAAAAAACACAGTTTTAGTATATAAATAAAAACAAAATGAGTCTTTAAACAATCAAACATTAGTTCTTTACATACTCATGAACATGCATATATTTTTTTATATAAAGTTATTTCAATTTAAACATGTTAAAGTGATTTTATCTCACCAATTGGTGGTACTGTCCCCAATGCGACTTTGCTTCCTGAAAGGACTGCTCCACCCCAAGACAAAAGGCTACACCCACTTTAGCCCCTCATTTCATTGGACACAGACATGTCAGGTGATATTTATATATATATATAATTTTTTTAATACTTTTTTAACCTGTTATGGCCGGATAAAAAACGTACCCGATTTAATCTGTTTATTACTCCTGCCCAGAAACTAGAATATGCATATAATTGTTTGATTTGGATAGAAAACACCCTAAAGTTTCTAAAACTGTTTGAAGGGTGTCTGTGAGTATAACAGAACTCATATGGCAGGCCAAAACCTGAGAAGATTCCAAACAGGAAGTGCCCTCTCTGACCATTTATTGGCCTTCTTTAGCCTCTTTATTGAAAACAGAGGATCTCTGCTGTAACGTGACACTTTCTAAGGCTCCCATAGGCTCTCAGAAGGCGCCAGAACGTTGAATGATGACTCTGCAGTCCCTGGCTGAAAAACAGTAGCGCATTTGGATAGTGGTCGATCTGAGAACAATGAGACGGGTGCGCGTGTGCACGTGAAGAGTCCATTTTACATTTTCAGTCTTTGAACGAAAACGACGTCTCCCGGTCGGAATATTATCGCTATTTTACGAGAAAAATTGCATAAAAATGTATTTTAAACAGCGTTTCACATGCTTCGAAGTACGGTAATGGAATATTTAGACATTTTTTGTCACGATATGCGCCGGCGCGTCACCCTTCGTTACCCTTCGGATAGTGTCTTGAATGCACGAACAAAACGCCGCTATTTGGATATAACTATGGATTATTTGGAACCAAACCAACATTTGTTGTTGAAGTAGAAGTCCTGGGAGTGCATTCTGACGAAGAACAGCAAAGGTAATCAAACTTGAGTACCAAACTTGGTGGGTGTCAAAATAGCTAGCCTGTGATGGCCGGGCTATCTACTCAGAATATTGCAAAATGTGCTTTCACCGAAAAGCTATTTTAAAATCGGACACCGCCATTGCATAAAGGAGTTCTGTATCTATAATTCTTAAAATAATTTATGTTTTTTGTGAACGTTTATCGTGAGTAATTTAGTAAATTCACCGGAAGTGTTCGGTGGGAATGCTAGTTCTAAACGTCACATGCTAATGTAAAAAGCTGGTTTTTGATATAAATATGAACTTGATTGAACAAAACATGCATGTATTGTATAACATAATGTCCTAGGAGTGTCATCTGATGAAGATCATCAAAGGTTAGTGCTGCATTTAGCTGTGGTTTTGGTTTTTGTGACATTATATGCTAGCTTGAAAAATGGGCGTCTGATTATTTCTGGCTGGGTACTCTCCTGACAATCTAATGTTTTGCTTTCGTTGTAAAGCCTTTTTGAAATCGGACAGTGTGGTTGGATGAAGGAGAGTCTTGTCTTTAAAATGGTGTAAAATAGTCATATGTTTGAAAAATTTACGGTTTTGGATTTTTGAGGAATTTGTAATTCGCGCCACGCCCTATCATTGGATATTGGAGCGGTGTTCCGCTAGCGGAACATCTAGATGTAAGAGGGTGGGAAGTCCAAAAATACTCCCAAATACTAATTGTGTGTATGTAAACTTCTGACCCACTGGGAATGTGATGAAAGAAACAAAAGCTGAAAAATAATTCTCTCTACTATTATTCTGACATTTCACATTCTTAAAATAAAGTGGTGATCCTAACTGACCTAAGACAGGGAATTTTTACTAGGATTAAGTGTCAGGAATTGTGAATTGAGTTTAAATGTATTTGGCTAAGGTGTATGTAAACTTCCGACTTCAACTGTACATGCTACATTTAGACAAGGTGTAAAGGTCTGAACTCTCTAGGGAAGGTACATGTATCAGATTCAGTCTTGTCTGTAAGGGGAGCAGATTTCAAACTTGACAGGGTGTACCCCCCCCACACTAATATGGTATTAAAGTAATCAAAAGTTTTGTATTTCTGGTCCTATATTCCTTGCACACAGTGACTACATCAAGCTTGTGACTACAAACACCTTAAATGCATTTGCAGTTTGTTTTGGGTGTGTTTTGAGTTATGTTTTGCCCAATAGTAACTGAATGGGGGCACTAGATACATAAAACGGATATGAATGAAAATACCCTACAATAAAAGCTGACATTCTGTATTCGCTCTCTTTTTGTGTCTCTAACTCTCGCTTTCTATCTCTCTCACCTCTGCTGAATCTCTTCTGGCTAAGACAGTGTGGCTGGCTGGTCTGTCTTAGAGCCAGAGATGATAATGAGAGTCTGATCAGGACAGAGAGAATCAAGGGAGCTACACTGTGTCTTACACTGTGTTGCAGCGGTATGGGCGCAGGTTTGGGCCGGAGCACCAAGGTGAGAGGCTGGAGACAAGCCAGGTCTGGGGGAGGGAGAGGAAGAGGAGGAGGTGAGGGGGAGTAGAGGGGACGTATGGGCTGGAGCAGCAAGGTGAGAGGCTGGAGATGAGCCAGAGAAGGAGGTGGAGAGTGGAAGGTGTCTGTGAGTAAGGACAGACATTTTAGGCATCTGTATTCAGAACTGGGTGAAACTGAGGTGAACAGACTTTTTCAAAACAACCTCCGTTTATGCAGACTGAACACAACCTTGACTGTAGGTCCTGTTTAAAGTGTTTCCAGATTTCTATGAAATATGACCTATAATTAATTACAATATGAGCTCAATAGTTTTTCTTCCAAAAGATGGCAAACAGTTCCAGTCAAAAGTTTGGACACACCTACTCATTCCGGGGGTTTTCTTTCTTTCTTTCTTTTTTTACATTGTGCAATAATAGTGAAGACAAACTGAAATAACTCATATGGAATCATGCAGTAAGCAAAAAAGTGTTAAACAAATCAAAATATATTTTATATTTGAGATTCTTCAAATTTAGATTTTTCAAAGTAGCCACCCTTTGCCCTGATGGCAACTTTGCACACTTGTTATCAGTTGATGTTATTCTTATAACACAAACCCCAAAGCAAATCAGGGGGAGAAAAATGGATTTATTTGAGAAGGACAAATCATAGATGTTATGCTGGGAGGTAGATGTTCAGTCTCCCTTGTCCTCAGCTTTTCTCCACAGAACAAAGAAACAGGATGCCACGTATAACCCCCCACCCTAGCCTGGGGTTGACCAATCAGAAGTCCTTGCAGTACAACTGGGCCAATGGCCAAAGAACAAGTATCCTGCTCCAGACTCAATGTACAGGCCAATGAAAATGTAGCTCTGAGTTCAGGACTGACATTCCACAGATTCCACAGATTCTAAACAGCTGTTGAACTGAGACCCAACTACTTCATTTTTAGATCTCTCGTCCTCTCATCCTCTGCATTGTGTATTTATCTTCAAAATATTCTTATACACTTTTGGCATTCTCTCAACCAGCTTCATGAGGTAGTCACCTGGAATGCATTTCAATTAATAGGTGTGCCTTGTGGAATTTCTTTCCTTAATGTGTTTGAGCCAATCAGTTGTGTTGTGACAAGGTAGGGGTGATATAGAGAAGATTTGGTAGAAGACCAAGTCCGTATTATGGCAAGAACAGCTCAAATAACCAAAGACAAATGACAGCCGGTCATTACTTTAAGACGTGAAGGTCAGTCAATTCGGAAAATGTCAAGAACTTTGAAAGTTTCTTCAAGTGCAGTTGCAAAAACCATCAAGCGTTATGATGAAACTGGCTCTCATGAGGACCGCCACATCAAAGGAAGACCCAGAGTTACCTCTGCTGCAGAGGATAAGTTCATTAGAGTTAACTGCAGCCCAAATAAATGCTCAAAGTTCAAGGAACAGACACATCTCAACATCAACTGTTCGGAGGAGACTGCGTGAATCAGGCCTTCATGGTTGAATTTCTGCAAAGAACCACTACTAAAGGACACCAATAAGAAAAAGAGACTTGCTTGGCCCAAGAAACACGAGCAATGGACATTAGACCGGTGGAAATCTGTCCTTTGGTCAGATGAGTCCAAATGTGAGATGTTTGGTTCCAACCACTGTGTCTTTGTGAGACGCAGAGTAGGTGAACGGATGATCTCTGCATGTGTGGTTCCCACCGTGAAGCATGGAGGAGGTGGTGTGGGGGTTCTTTGCTGGTGACACTGTCTGTGATTTATTTAGAATTCAAGGCACACTTAACCAGCATAGCTACCACAGCATTCTGCAGCGATACACCATCCAGTTTGTGCTTAGTGGAACTATTATTTAGATTTTCAACAGGACAATGACCCAACACACCTCCAGGCTGTGTAAGGGCTAAACGTCCCTTTTTCAGGACCCTGTCTTTCAAAGATAATTCGTAAAAATCCAAATAACTTCACAGATCTTCATTGTAAAGGGTTTAAACACTGTTTCCCATGCTTGTTCAATGATCCACAAAACAATTCATGAACATGCACCTGTGGAACGGTCGTTAAGACACTAACAGCGTACAGACGGTAGGCAATTAAGGTCACAGTTATGAAAACCTAGGACACTAAAGAGGCCTTTTTACCTACTCTGAAGAACACCAAAAGAAAGATGCCCAGGGTCCCTGCTCATCTATGTGAACGTGCCTTAGGCATGCTGCAAGGAGGCATGAGGACTGCAGATGTGGCCAGGGCAATAAATTGCAATGTCCGAACTGGGAGACGCCTAAGACACTGCTACAGGGAGACAGGACGGGCAGCTGATCATCCTCGCAGTGGCAGACAACATGTAACAACAACTGCACAGGATCGGTACATCTGAACATCACACCTGCGGGACAGGTACAGGATGGCAACAACAACTGCCCAAGTTACACCAGGAACGCACAATCCCTCCATCAGTGCTCAGACTGTCCGCAATAGGCTGAGTGAGGCTGGACTGAGGGCTTGTAGGTCTGTTGTAAGGCAGATCCTCACCAGACATCACCTCACCAGACATCACCGGCAACAACGTCGCCTATGGGCACAAACCCACCGTCGCTGAACCAGACAGGACTGGCAAAAAGTGCTCTTCACTGATGAGTCACGGTTTTGTCGGATTCGCGTTTATCGTCGAAGGAATGAGCCTGTACTCTGGAGCGGGATCGAGGTGGAGGGTCCATCATGGTCTGGGGCGGTATGTCACAGTATCATCGGACTGAGCCTGTTGTCATTACAGGCAATCTCAATGCTGTGCGTTACAGGGAAGACATCCTCCTCCCTCATGTGGTACCCTTCCTGCAGGCTCATCCTGACATGACCCTCCAGCATGACAATGCCACCACGCACAGAACGAGCAGTATGGCTGATTTCCTGCAAGACATGAATGTCAGTGTTCTGCCATGGCCAGCGAAGAGTCCGTATCTCAATCCCATCATTTACAACATTAACAATGTCTACACTGCATTTCTGATCAATTTCATGTTTTTTTAATGTACAAAAAAATAGCTTTTCTTTCAAAAACAAGGACATTTCTAAGTGACCCCAGACTTTTGAACGGTAGTGTATTCACTGTGAAATGATGGGTTTACTGTAAACAAGTGAATGTGTATGTGTTGCTGGCCTCTAAGGGTGTCTCTCTCTGTCTCTCTCCAGGTTGGTGTACAGTGGCTCCACCCATGTTAGCCTTCCTCTATTGCTTTGCCCAGATCGGACTGGAGTGGGAACACAACCCACCCTAAATCACCAACCCCACAGAGACTGTTGGAAGGGAGGCAGAACTCACCATAACGCACCAACACACAGTGCTGACTCTGCTATGTGGGGAGAACAACCCACCTTAAACCACCCCACAGTGGACTCAGGTAGCCTAGTGTTTAAGAGCGTTAGGCCAGTAACCAAAATGTTGCTGGTTCGAATCCTGAGCTGACTAGGTGAAAAATCTCTGTGCCCTTGAGTAAGTTGCTCTGGATAAGAGCCTCTGCTAAATGACTTAAATGTAAGTGGACTCTGCCATGTGGGGAGAACAACCCACTGTAACCACCCCACAGTGCACTCTGCTATGTGGGGAGAGCAAACCTGTCCTTTACTACCCACCCACAGTGGGGACTACCAATGAGACCTGCTGAGGAAGACACTGGACCCATGTACATATGTGACTATAAGAAAGTGACTACAGTATAAGAAACCTGTCCGTCAAACTACCTGTACCTATGAGAACTGCTGCTTAATATTTGGCTGCATAGAGTAAAACACATATATGGAAAACCAATGGATGCTGTTCAGTGGTAATTTTTTGATAACCTGACAGTGAGGCTTGCGGTATCCAACCTTGGATGTTTTGGATCTGTTTAACCCCAAAATCAGCATTATACATCTCCTGGAATGGAATGGCTGAAAGCACCTCAGTATATTCCTTTGACTGCGTTAATCCTGTATCTGTCTCATAGCACTAAAGGGATCAGCGTCAGTTTAACTAACATGTAGGGTCGGGGGAGAAAACCCTGCTAATTAGACTAGCCTATCACTACTCTGAAAGGGATTTAGGTCACATCCAAAGATGGCATCCTATTCCCTAGCTAGTGCACTACTTTTGACCAGGGGCAATAGGGCTCAGGTCAAATGTAGTGCACTATATAGGGATCTATTTGAGACGCAAGCTTAAATGGGTCTTATGACATCCCGAGAATCCAAAAATCCAGTCAAGAAGAGAATACGATCTGCAGCGTTAAATCTTAAACAGTTTATGATAAGAAACCCGCCACACAACTCTTTGTGACGGATTACAAGTATAGCAATAATTTCATCACACGTAAAGGTTGCTTCAAAGGGTGTCCCATGTTAGTGTTAGTCATGTAGGCTGTTCTTACTAATAATGTGCTTGTAAAGAGGCAGTTCGTCACCCAGTGAGCCGGCCCTAATCTTTAGGTTGGCAGTGACTGACCTCGGTTCTACATGGGCCATTGTCTGTTCCTCTGTCACTGGATCCCTCACTCCCTTTTTTTCTTTCACTTTGTTTCTCTTTCTCTCTGTGTCCGACTGAGTCTCTCTATGTGGATATCTTTCTCTCTCCATCTCTGTCAGGAATGAGGGCCCGGTGTGGTGTTAATTGGATGTTAATGTGACGTTTTTAATCAGGCGCTCTAGCGTTCAGTAAATATTCTGCTCCTTCAGGAGGCAGCCAGGCTATGCAGGTGTTATCTAGCTTGTCTGTCTCTTACCTAACATGATTGGCTGGAATGGAATAAATGGAACGGTATCAAACATATGTAAACCACATGTTTAACGCTGTTCCATTAATCCATTCTGGCCATTACAATGAGCCTGTCCTCCATAGCTCCTCCCACCAGCCTCCTCTGCTATCACTGTACTATAAGTGTGAGATGATGCATGTGCAAGGGCTTGTTCTTCTACTGTTGATGATGATAGGAGACGGTCCTGTATCTTATCATTGTTATAATGGTGGCTTCACCTATTGACATGGAACTATGTCTACTTACATTTTTTCCCCTATCGAATAAAGTTTTCTTCAACATCACACAATTGTGTTTGAAATGACCATGGTCTCATTTAAACGAAATGAACAAAAAAAAATTCTAAACCAAACAGCCGACGGCTATGTATAAAATATTTATTATAAATAGTATTTTACAAATACTCTCATTTGTGCTTGCAATTACATTTACAGTATCATATGAATATTGTGACATGTGCATAAATCACATTACTGTCCTCATTATATATTTATATTAATGGTTGATCTTTTAGTAACACTTTACTTGAAGGGTAACTACATAAGTACTTCATTACCCATATACTGCATTCATAAGCAGTACCTTTACTAAATGCTTGTCAACTGTCAACAACAAGTCCTTATGCATGTACCCTTCAAGTGTAACCAATAGTCTCTCTCTCGCTCTTCACATGACATTAAAGTAGTATGTACATACACAGTGGTACTAGGCAGCTCCCCTGAACTGACCACAAAAATAGTTTCACGTTGTTTAAACATGTCTGAAGTAATCATGCTCATGTTTTAAAGAAATCAACAGAGCATAGCCGCGGGAAGATGAACATTTCGTTTTGTCCGCGCTACAGACCGCTATTTCGGTCTGCTAATACAGGACTAGTGAAGGCCCAGTGCACTACTTTTGTGCGAGTTCCAAAAAAATGTTCAGGGGGTGAATTACTTTTTGCGGCTATGCAACAGAGAATCAATCAGCTTAAGGTTTTTTTGGTGCATTACTGGACTTGGGGGTGTGTGGCTGGGAGTCTGGGCCTAGGACTTTAAAAACAAGGTGTTGGTACATGATTAGGTTTTACTGACCAGGCTCATGCATGGAAGGGTTGCATCCCAAATGGCACCCTATTCCCTATATAGTGTACTAATGTTGACCAGGTGACCTATAGGGAATAGAGTGCCATTTGGGATGCACTCGAGGACTAGCTGAATAGCTGGTAGGATCTTTCTAAATTGTGTAAAATGTCCGTCCTCTCCTTTATCGCACTGATCTGAAAGAACTGACCACGTTAAGAGCTTCCGCCATATTATTTTCATCTTTCAAGTCTTTTCCAATCAGTGTAGATAAAGTGATTTTTTGTTGTTGTTGTTGTGTGCAATCAAGATAGAGCCCCAGATGACTCGGTCTCGAATTGTGATGCTATCCATCAGGGCTCTCTCAATTGTTCTAAACGAACCTTCTCCTCTGTGATATCACCACAAGAAAGACCAACACAGAGGGTTATCCATTAATGCCATGGTACATGTTCCACCAATTATTTTCCAAAAGAGAAAAAAACAGGTGAACTAAGCCAAGAATAAATAACTTTTTACCCTCAAATGTATCAAATATTGTACACATGCATCAATGCAGCTGGCACAAGGATGTACATCAAGTTTCCATAAAAGTGTGGTAAATGCATGTACATTTGAATAAGCATGTGATTTTAGGTAAACATCATGAAGAATAAATGTACATTACTAACAATATGCACCAACCAAATGACATCATCGTTGTTACCCATTTTGGGAGAGTATCAATTAACAAAATCATGCTATAATATTTTGAAACATTTGAGCATTGCAGTGCATAGAGTACAGTGTCATTCTTCTCAATAATAACGCAACATCCTCTTACTCAGGCACTGGCCCCTTAAACATTATTATACTATACTGCATGTGAAGCTATACGTGTTCAAATAATAAACAAGCTGTATCATGGAGACCTGAACGCGTACATTCTGTTAACACATCAACGGCATTACACAATTATTGTTTACCAACGACAGCAACACGTGCAATCACCTCATTTCATTGGTGAGTAATGTAGTGCATACTTAACTTCATTCTTAAGTATGTTAAATCAAAGTATGTTTAAGGGCTGGATTCAACCCTTATTGTGGAAGATATGTGTTATAGCGCAATTGCAATTGAAAGAATTTCCGATTGAGCCAACATATGCAGCGTCTACTGTGAAAGCAGTCTCCACGAACATGGGAACATTGCCTTTAAATTTTAATCACGCTATAGCCCGGATCTTCCACAATACGGATTTAGTCTAGGCTTAAGTAAAGTGTGTGTGCATTTCTTTCCAACTTGCTTGATAATAGTAACACATTTACATCAGTAGGGGTCATTTGGGCCAGCAGTAAACAATCATAACTGTATTGGAAAAAACAAAAACGTGCAGACACTAGGCCCTTCATGGAATGAGTTTCACACCCCTCGTTTACAGGGTAGCACTTAACTTAAAGGAACAATCCACTCCAAATCTTTAGTTTTTTCATTAGTCCACTTGATACAGACTCATGATGATGTGGCAAGTGATGATGATGTGGCAAGTTACACTTTGCTTCTTGAAAGTCCAATCTTAACTGATCTTAAGTTGACTGATGACATGTAAACCCATTTTGGGACCGTATCAACATTGGAAATACCAAAAGAGTTGTTGAGTGGATGATTCATTTAACTCCAACACGTATAATGCATGATATTGTTATAATGTAATATAATACTTGCAATAAGCATATCCCCTTATGTCTTACCTCATAATTATCCTAAATGCATAACTGCTATTTTCCCCAAAAATGCTTAATATACATGCATAAAATAGCTTATAAAACAAGTCATAAAGCACTTGACATGTTGGCTTTACGTAAAGTGTTTCTGTTAACTACAAATAATATCTGGCCAGGATCGCAATTATACTATTGTCTAAGTGAAGACCCTCCACATTCCATGTTGTGTATGGTCAAAAGATAAATATGGTAACATTCATAAGTCGTAGTTTCCATAAGATTCCAGCATGGACAAATGATCAAAATCAGGACTTTTGAAAGAACTAACATGAAGAGCTGCTGCTTGCGTACAGGAGCTGATCTCAGAACGCTAGTTATGTAAGCAAGCTCTTAGTGGAGTACAGGAGCTGATCTCAGAACGCTAGTTATGTAAGCAAGCTCTTAGTGGAGTACAGGAGCTGATCTCAGAACGCTAGTTATGTAAGCAAGCTCTTAGTGGAGTACAGGAGCTGATCTCAGAACGCTAGTTATGTAAGCAAGCTCTTAGTGGAGTACAGGAGCTGATCTCAGAACGCTAGTTATGTAAGCAAGCTCTTAGTGGAGTACAGGAGCTGATCTCAGAACGCTAGTTATGTAAGCAAGCTCTTAGTGGAGTACAGGAGCTGATCTCAGAACGCTAGTTATGTAAGCAAGCTCTTAGTGGAGTACAGGAGCTGATCTCAGAACGCTAGTTATGTAAGCAAGCTCTTAGTGGAGTACAGGAGCTGATCTCAGAACGCTAGTTATGTAAGCAAGCTCTTAGTGGAGTACAGGACAGTCCAAAAAAAAACGACTAGGAGACTTATTCACTCGTAAGTGAAAGAAAAGCCATTCGTGCCCCTTTAATCTCTATATATAAACACCTAGCGATGCACATTTTCTAAAACCCAGGTTCTGTAAACATTGTATACTGTTATCGTAATGGTTTTGTTCAAAATACATACAGTGACAAGAAAAGGTATGTGAACCCTTTGGAATTGCCTGGACTTCTGCATAAATTGGTCATAAAATTTTATCAGATCTTCATCTAAGTCACAACAATAGACAAACACAGTCTACTAACATAATAACACACAAACAATTATATGTTTTCATGTCTTTATTGAACACACCGTGTAAACATTCACAGTGCAGTGTGGAAAAAGTATGTGAACCTTTGGATTTAATAACTGGTTGACCCTCCTTTGGCAACAATAACCTCAACCAAACATTTTCTGTAGTTGTAGATCAGACCACAACAGTCAGGAGGAATTTTGGACCATTGTCTTTGCAAAACTGTTTCAGTTCAGTAATATTCTTGTGATGTCTGGTGTGAACTGCTCTCTTGAGGTCATGCCACAGCATCTCAATCGGGTTGATGTCAGGACTCTGACTGGGCCACTCCAGAAGGAGTATTTTCTTCTGTTGAAGCCATTCTGTTGTTGATTTACTTCTGTGTTTTGGGTCATTGTCCTGTTGCATCACCCAACTTCTGTTGAGCTTCAATTGGCGGACAGATAGCCTTACATTCTCGTGCAAAATGTCTTGATAAACTTGGGAATTCATTTTTCTGTCTGATGGCAAGCTGTCCAGGCCCTGAGGCAGTAAAGCAGCCCCAAACCATGATGCCCCTTTCACCATACTTTACAGTTGGGATGAGGTTTTGATGTTTGTGTTCTGTGCCTTTTTCCCTCCACACATAGTGTTGCGTGTTCCTTCCAAACAACTCAACTTTAGTTTCATCTATCCACAGAACATACAGGTGCTCTTTTGCGAACTTCAGACGTGTAGCAATGGTTTTTTTGGACAGCAATGGGTTCTCCGGTGGTGTCCTCCGATGAACACCATTCTTGTTTAGTGTTTCACATAGCATAGACTCGTCAACAGAGATGTTAGCATGTTACAGAGATTTCTGTAAGTCTTTAGCTGACACTCTAGGATTCTTAACTGCAAGAGCACAGCGCAGAATGCTCAATGAGGTTATCTTTGCAGGACGGCCACTCCTAGGGAGAGTAGGAACAGTGCTGAACTTTCTCCATTTATAGACAATTTGTCTTACTGTAGACTGATCAACATCAAGACTTTAAGAAATACTTTTGTAACCCAATTCTTAATCTTAGGTCTTCTGAGATCTCTTTTGTTCGAGGCATGATTCACATCAGGAAAGGCTTCTTGTGAATAGCAAACTCAAATTTTGTAAATGTTTTTTATAGGGCAGGGCATCTCTAACCAACATATCCAATCTCGTCTCATTGATTAGACTCCAGGTTAGATGACTCCTGCCTCCAATTAGCTTTTGGAGAAGTCATTAGCCTAGGGGTTCACATACTTTTTCCAACCTACGCTGTGAATGATGTATTCAATATAGACAAGAAAAATACAATCATTTGTGTGTTATTAGTTTAAGCACACTGTTTGTCCATTGTTGTGAATTAGATCAACATCAGATCAAACTTTACGTCAAATGTATGCAGAAATTCAGGTAATTTCAAAGGGTTCACACTATTTTTCTTGCCACTGTATCTGAAATAATTTAAGGCGAAATAAGGTAACAGGCTAATAGCCTAATGTAACACTATCACAATATGGGTTTGATTTAGTTAATGCATTGTTACTGCAGAGAGAGACCTGTTTTGTTTTTGCCCTCTTATTTTGTAAAATACAGTTGAAGTCGGAAGTTTACATACACCTTAACTCCGTTTTTCACAATTCCTGACATTTAATCCTTGTACAAATTCCCTGTCTTAGGTCAGTTAGGATCACCACTTTATTTTAAAAATGTGAAATGTCAGAATAATAGCAGAAAAAAGTATTTATTTCAGCTTTTATTTCTTTCATCACATTCCCAGTGGGTCAGAAGTTTACATACACTCAATTAGTATTTGGTAGCATTGCCTTTAAATTGTTTAAATAGGGTCAAACATTTCGGACAGCCTTCCACAAGCTTCCCACAATAAGTTGGGTGAATTTTGGCCCATTCCTCCTGACAGAGCTGGTGTAACTGAGTCAGGTTTGTAGGCCTCCTTGCTCGCACACGTTTCTTTCAGTTCTGCCCACAAATTTTCTATAGGATTGAGGTCAGGGCTTTGTGATGGCCACTCCAATACCTTGACTTTGTTTTCCTTAAGCCATTTTGCAACATCTTTGGAAGTATGCTTGGGGTCATTGTCCATTTGGAAGACCCATTTGTGACCAAGTTTTAACTTCCTGTCTTGAGATGTTGCTTCAATATATCCACATAATTTTCCTCCCTCATGATGCCATCTATTTTGTGAAGTGCACCAGTCCCTCCTGCAGCAAAGCACCCCCACAACATGATACTGCCACCCCCGTGCGTCACGGTTGGGATGGTGTAGTGTTCCTCAGCTTGCAAGCCTCCCCCTTTTTCCTCCAAACATATTATCATTATGGTCAAACAGTTCTATTTTTGTTTCATCAGACCAGAGGACATCTTTGTCCCCATGTGCAGTTGCAAACTGTAGTCAGGCTTTTAAGGCGGTTTTGGAGCAGTGGCTTCTTCCTTGCTGAGCGGCCTTTCAGGTTATGTCGATATAGGACTCGTTTTACTGTGGATATAGATACTTTTGTACCTGTTTCCTCCAGAATCTTCACAAGGTCCTTTGCTATTGTTCTGGGATTGATTTGCACTTTTCACACCAAAGTACGTTCATCTCTAGGAGACAGAACGCGTCTCCTTCCTGAGCCGTATGACTGCTGCGTGGTCCCATGGTGTTTATACTTGCGTACTATTGTTTGTACAGATGAACGTGGTACCTTCAGGCATTTGGAAATTGCTCCCAAGGATGAACCAGACTTGTGGATGTCTACAATTTTTTTTCTGAGGTCTTGGCTAATTTCTTTTGATTTTCCCATGATGTCAAGCAAAGAGGCGCTGAGTTTGAAGGTAGGCCTTGAAATACATCCAGTCAATTGGAGGTACACCTCCAATTAACTCAAATTATGTCAATTAGCCTATCAAAAGCTTCCAAAGCCATAACATCATTTTCTGGAATTTTCCAAGCTGTTTAAAGGCACAGTCAACTTAGTGTATGTAAACTTCTGACCCACTGGAATTGTGATACAGTGAATTAATCTGTCTGTAAACAATTGTTGGGAAAATGACTTGTGCCATGCACAAAATAGATGTCCTAACCGACTTGCCAAAACTATAATTTGTTAACAAGAAATTTGTGGAGTGGTTGAAAAACAAGTTTTAATGACTCCAACCTAAGTGTATATAAACTTCCCACTTCAACTCTACATACTTTATTAAGACAATTTGTCACTAATAAATTGCATGAATTGAAAGTGAAAACTTAATGGAGTGCGGTGTTGCAGCTGTCTGTTTCTAGCCATTTGCGGGCTATGTAGCACATTTCAGCTGTTATGTAGCCCAATGAAAACACAACCATTAGTGGAGACCTCCCCTGACTAATAATGAACTACATGTATATGTAATGAAGCTGGTTTAGTAACTCACGGGATGAGTAACCTTGCCTGAGACCTGAAGACTCACGTTGGCTTACCGAACTAATGCCTAGGCTTATGCTCAGGCTAACACTGTCTTGTGGCAAACCAGGGCCCAAATGCCAGTTGGTCCCATATAGTGATGGGAGGAACTTTGGCAGCAGTTAACATTAAGATCATAATATTTTCAAATATTAACATGATACTGCTAGGGTGTGATTAGGCTTAGGTCTCAAATGAATGAAACCCATTGACGGTGCCCACATCATTGAAGATGTGAAAACTTTGGCACCGCTAGGTTCCAATTAGTGAAAGTTCCGGACAGAAGGAGATCTACATGTCCTGGATATAAATTAGATTTAAAAAATGTACATCGATTACTAGGCCTCAAAGTTCTGTTTGCCTTGGATGTTCAGTAATGGAGTTCCAAGCATGAGCATTCAGTAGGCTAGCCTACGGAAAACTGCAAGGCCAATCACTAATGTATGTCAAGTCATACTTTGCAGTGAAGTGTCTTGAAAAAGTATTTTTTTGTAAGACCCAGTTACACAGTAAATGTTGAAATTCTTTTTCTATTCGTTTCACATGTACAGTGTCAGAGAGCCATGTTTGACAAACATAAACTAAGAATCAGTTAAATAATACAACCTCCACATGCAAACAACACAACATGTCGCCATGATGGAGCGTTGTTAGTGCAACTGACGCAGTTCCTTAAGAGTAATTCCCAGCACTGTAACCATCGGCCAAGAATAAAGACGAACCAGTCAACAAAGGTGGTTGTTTGTTGGTTTCTTGGCTATAGATAGCAGTTCTCTGTTCAATCTGATAAGACATACGGTGATGGTCAGTCAGTCTAAAAGGGGGTCGGAGTTCTTTCAAAAGACCATGCTGGTCTTTGATTGGCCAGTCAGGGTTCTCTGCGCACAGACCAAAAGATTGATTGGTTGAAACCTAATGGTCCTGAGCTCTGATTGGTCAACACAGCCTCCGTCTGGTTTAAAGAAGATGGCTACAAGGTGATCCAATGATGACAGAGTACAGTAGTAAAAACAACCTACTGTAATACATTCTGTGAACCATCTGTGTAATGCATTGTCAGGAGCAAGATCTATATTGAATGCTTATAGCAAGTGCAAAGCTCAATATACAGTATCACCTGTGCTGAATGCTCCAATAGCCTTTTTGTATTTATAAAGGCAACACCAAGGTATACATAAAGTCTTGTAAAGTATTACACGGTGATAGAATGACATCGTGAATGCATACAGAATGCATTGTGCACTGGTGGTTCAAAGATAGTGGAAAAGCAAAAGATGGATTCACCCCTTATAGATAACTTACTCTGAGAACCACTAAAGATAGTGGTCCCATTGGAGATCTACAAGGATAATGACGGTGAATAATAATGAATTCGTTGCTGCTCTGCTCTTGAACTCCATGGACTGGTGGAAAAAAGTAGCAACTTAAATATGCAGACCAGGAGACCACAAGAGTACAGCTGTGAACCTGTGTCTGTGGGTTACAGAGAGGGTAGCCAAACCCATGGTGGTCTAAAGGTCACTTCAGTGCACCTAGACCCCTTTCACTGCACACACCCCAGATTCTCCAAAATGATCGACGGGTTCAACTCCAAGGTTCCATAGCCCACGGGTAAAACCACCAGATCCTCTTTAAATTAACAGCATCGTAGCTCCATCATCTGCTGCTTTCACAGGCATTGGCAAGGTGAGGGCCAATAAATGGCCTCAGCTGAGATACACCAACAACTCCCTGTGACCAAATTGCCCAGCATTGGGACAATAAAGATTTTCTGAATCTGTTGCCTGTCTTCACACTCTCAACGTCAGTCCCTTTTTGGTTCTACGAAAATATGTCCTCCTTGTCCGAGTCTGGTGTGGTGGGTCTAGAGATCTCAAAAAGAGGCTTGGGGGAGCTGGGAGCTCTCCTTTGGACCTTGAGGAGCTTCAGAGCCTCTGCTAGCTGGGCCTCCAGGCCAGCCATGCGGGTGTTTAAGACCTTCAAGTCCTCTTTGAGCTCCAGCTTGAGCTCCAGAACAGAAGCCTGGAGAGTCTGCTCTGGGATGGGGTAGAATGCGTGCTGCTTGGCCGCTTCAGGGGGTGCCACAGGGCTGCGGTCCTGTGGCGTGGTGCCTGTGGTGCGGGAGCTGTCCCCCACGTTGTCTAGACGCAGATCGCTCTTGGTGATGCCGCTGTCCCACGAGTCGGTTTTCTTCAGCGAGGTCTGGGACTCGTGGGCTGCCCCTGCCTTAGTCCGCTCGGGTAGCGTCTCCATGGACTCTGCTTTGGACACCTTGGAAATTAAGAACAGAATGTATTAATGAAGATGGCTGGATTCAACCGAGGCGCGTTCTCGACAAACTGTGAATCCTGGCCTAAATATTTTAGGTTTCATACCTTGTTCCAGTTGGACTCCTTGGTCATGGAGTCCTTGAAGCGTCCCCAGCCTTTGACCTTGGCCGGCTCGAACACTCGGAGAGACGGGGCCTGGAGCTTGGCTTTGTCTGACGGGCTGGAGATTGTGGAGGCCAAAATGGGTGTGGCTGGGATTTCGGTAACAGTGACAATGCTGGTGGTGGCGATGATTTCATGGATGGGAGTGGGCTCGACATTCACGGTTTGACCTCTCTCCATGTCATCGGATGGGTTGGCCCGCTCCTGATGTATACGGGCCTCCTTCTGCTGACGGAACCGCTGGAAGAGCCGACGCACGGGGTGGTCCGGCGGGAGATTGAGGGGTGCTTCATTCT